>NC_025697.1:18030933-18049838 GCF_000633955.1 Camelina sativa
CCGGGCACGCTAAACGGGCCAAAGGTGTAGCACTGGTCGGCCCATCAGGCCCAGAGAGAGGAAGAGAGCGCGANCGACTGGTGATACCACTATTCGCGTTACCGATAGCCATCCTGCGCTGGTCAGGGCCACCTATGTCACCAATAATGCACTTATCTTTTCAATCAAAGGTCCTGAGAGAACTCCACAATTAAGCGTGCTTAAGCTGGAGTAGTCTCAGGATGGGTAACCTTCCGGGAAGTGATTGTCGGAACTATGCGAGTAAGGACAAAACACAGGGAAAGATCATGTGGTGATTAGTAGGGACGGTAACAAATCTTTAAAGCCTCCCGGATGTAGCAAACCGGCTGTCGGATATTGATGGGCTCACGGGCCTAGTGAGAGGACGTGAGGCCCATTAAGGAACGTGGGCTTATGGACAGGAATTGGACATGAGGCCCACTGAGAGGTGGCGGTTGGAGCGTTACAAGCGGGATCTGAGCCAAACACAGACGTGTGTGGAGTCAAGTGGGCTCACACCATCGGGGGTGACGGTCCTGGTGCGCAACGAGGACGTTGCGATCTGTTAGTGGGGGTGAATTGTGACACCCCGGTTTCAGAGACTTTCTCTAGAGGATCATATTAACCTCAAAGTTAGATACTTTTTTTTCCCATCAAAATAATGAGGCCAATTGCAGAGAAACTCAAAGTGGCATTTCGTTTTTTTTTGTTTTCTTTCTAAATTTGGTTTGGATTCGGTTAGATTTGATATTAGTTTGGTTCGGTTTCAATTTGATAAGAGAATACTAAACCAACTTCATTGTTACTTATCTAGTAGTTGATATAAAATTAGTAATAAAGAGATGCAAATCTTATTTTTATCATCTAGGCAAAACACACCTATGAATCTTTTTGTTATTTTGGTGATTAGAAAACTCCTAAATCTATGTAGGACTAAAGGTACTAAATTTATAAGTATAAACTAAACTATCATTACAATTCACTAATAGATGTCATGAGCTGCTGAGCATCCGATGGAGTTGGAAGTGCAGGAATAGCTCCTTTCTGAGTTGTACACACGGCTCCACATGCATTTGCAAAGGCTAGAGCTTCCTTCAGCTTCCCTTCATCCTGCAATACTCACATTTACTCCAATCACCCAAAAACTCAAATATCCACTATATGCCTAATCTAAAACCTCAAAACGGTCATCAAAATATCTGCAGTTAAAACTTAAACGTACATCGAGTATGGAACCGTCTTTTCCCAATGAGACAAGAAATGAACAAACAAAAGAATCACCAGCTCCAGTTGTATCAACTGCTTTCACAGCGTATCCAGGCACTCTCCCTTCAAATTTCTGCAATTTCACCAGTCTTCAGATCACTCTAGTAAGGAACAATCATACCAACACACCTAGGCAAAACACACCTATGAATCTTTTAGTTATTTTGGTGATTAGAAAACTCCTAAATCTATGTAGGACTAGAGGTACTAAATTTATAAGTATAAACTAAACTATCATTACAATTCACTAATAGATGTCATGAGTGTTGTACCCACGATTCGTCATCTCGGATAACAGGCAGAGGGCCTGGGCCGGGCACGCTAAACGGGCCAAAGGTGTAGCACTGGTCGGCCCATCAGGCCCAGAGAGAGGAAGAGAGCGCGAAGAGGCGTCATATTAATCAGCTCGCAGCTCGAGCTCGGTCAAAGATTCCGGCATTCGAGTGGATTAATTAGGACGCGAGAATCATGTAAAATTAATTACGCATTAATCGGGTAATTAATTTGTCTATATAAATATGTAAGGGGGGAGTCTTTGAAAAGAATCGAACATTTTTTGGTTCTCAGGCAGTAATATACAATTTTAGCATTCAAAACACTCCTTCTCAGTTCGGAACTCTTAACGGTGATAAGCTCCTCCTCACATAAATCAGTTCGGAGGGAGAGAACACTTCTCACTCTCCACATTTGGCGCTAGAGNATTGATGGGCTCACGGGCCTAGTGAGAGGACGTGAGGCCCATTAAGAAACGTGGGCCCATGGACAGGGATTGGACATGAGGCCCACTGAGAGGTGGCGATTGGAGCGTTACAAGTGGGATCTGAGCCAAACACAGACGTGTGTGGAGTCAAGTGGGCTCACACCGTCGGGGGTGACGGTCCTGGTGCGCAACGAGGACGTTGCGATCTGTTAGTGGGGGTGAATTGTGACACCCCGGTTTCAGAGACTTTCTGAGATGTTTAAAAGAATTGATTTGGCCACCTATGTAATCAAATTGCACCTATTTTTTCGGTCAAAGGTCCTGAGAGAACTCCACAATTAAGCGTGCTTGAGTTGGAGTAGTTTCAGGATGGGTGACCTTCCGGGAAGTGATTGTCGGAATTGTGCGAGTGAGGACAAAACACAGGAAAAGATCATGTGGTGATTTGTAGGGACGATAACAAATCTTTAAAGCCTCCCGACGGTAGTAAACCAGCCGTCAGATATTGATGGCCTCACTGACCTAGTGAAAAGATGTGAGGTCCATTAAACAAAGTGGACTCTTCGATTGAGATTAGACATGGGTCATTAAAAAGTGATGATCGGGGTATTACAAAGCATAAGGACTAGGCACTATAGTCGGTATGGTAGAACTGTCAGAAGAGATGTCTATGACACTCCATGGTACTCCGAATGAACCGGATTGCACTATATGGTATTTACTAATGCCTCCAACAACTCAAGAAAAGCCATACGTAGACTCATCCGAAGTTATAATACTTTAATGACAATATGATTCATTCTATAAACAAAAATATAGAGAATATTCAGATATGGATGATGAACACATCAGCTTTGATCACTCCCACGGACGCGGAGATTCGCAGATTTGCCTTCTCGCTCTGCTTTTTAGTTTTGTCAACGCTTCCCTATGTACCTTGTTGGTACGAACGAAGAGACACTTTATTTCAGATTCTCTTTTTGACATCGTCACTGTCAACTTCTAAAGTCAATGCTTTTTTGTTATAAGTTAGGTTCTCTCTCCAAATTGATATATATATATATATATATATATATATATATATATATCCAAGTNGACACCCCGGTTTCAGAGACTTTCTCTAGAGGATCATATTAACCTCAAAGTTAGATACTTTTTTTTCCCATCAAAATAATGAGGCCAATTGCAGAGAAACTCAAAGTGGCATTTCGTTTTTTTTTGTTTTCTTTCTAAATTTGGTTTGGATTCGGTTAGATTTGATATTAGTTTGGTTCGGTTTCAATTTGATAAGAGAATACTAAACCAACTTCATTGTTACTTATCTAGTAGTTGATATAAAATTAGTAATAAAGAGATGCAAATCTTATTTTTATCATCTAGGCAAAACACACCTATGAATCTTTTTGTTATTTTGGTGATTAGAAAACTCCTAAATCTATGTAGGACTAAAGGTACTAAATTTATAAGTATAAACTAAACTATCATTACAATTCACTAATAGATGTCATGAGCTGCTGAGCATCCGATGGAGTTGGAAGTGCAGGAATAGCTCCTTTCTGAGTTGTACACACGGCTCCACATGCATTTGCAAAGGCTAGAGCTTCCTTCAGCTTCCCTTCATCCTGCAATACTCACATTTACTCCAATCACCCAAAAACTCAAATATCCACTATATGCCTAATCTAAAACCTCAAAACGGTCATCAAAATATCTGCAGTTAAAACTTAAACGTACATCGAGTATGGAACCGTCTTTTCCCAATGAGACAAGAAATGAACAAACAAAAGAATCACCAGCTCCAGTTGTATCAACTGCTTTCACAGCGTATCCAGGCACTCTCCCTTCAAATTTCTGCAATTTCACCAGTCTTCAGATCACTCTAGTAAGGAACAATCATACCAACACACCTAGGCAAAACACACCTATGAATCTTTTAGTTATTTTGGTGATTAGAAAACTCCTAAATCTATGTAGGACTAGAGGTACTAAATTTATAAGTATAAACTAAACTATCATTACAATTCACTAATAGATGTCATGAGTGTTGTACCCACGATTCGTCATCTCGGATAACAGGCAGAGGGCCTGGGCCGGGCACGCTAAACGGGCCAAAGGTGTAGCACTGGTCGGCCCATCAGGCCCAGAGAGAGGAAGAGAGCGCGAAGAGGCGTCATATTAATCAGCTCGCAGCTCGAGCTCGGTCAAAGATTCCGGCATTCGAGTGGATTAATTAGGACGCGAGAATCATGTAAAATTAATTACGCATTAATCGGGTAATTAATTTGTCTATATAAATATGTAAGGGGGGAGTCTTTGAAAAGAATCGAACATTTTTTGGTTCTCAGGCAGTAATATACAATTTTAGCATTCAAAACACTCCTTCTCAGTTCGGAACTCTTAACGGTGATAAGCTCCTCCTCACATAAATCAGTTCGGAGGGAGAGAACACTTCTCACTCTCCACATTTGGCGCTAGAGAGAGGGGGATTTATCACCTATACTCTTACTAGTTCTGAACCCACTTCATCCAAACACCGCTATGGCTACCGATTCTTCCAATCAGGTAACTCTGGAGGCTATCCAGAAACTTTTGCAGGAATTGTCTGAGAAGTCCGACCGCCAGCAAGCAGCCTCGGCCGCTCTCACCGAGCGTTTTGAGGGACAGGTCTCCACCCGTTTAGAGGCAATCACTACGTCAGTAGCCGACCTCTCAGCCTCTCAACGCACATACGCCGATCGGGTCGATCTCCTGTATTCCGATCAAAACCCTCGCCGACGTGCTCTGGACTTCACTGGCGTTATTCCGCCTTTCACCACGCAGCCTGCAGCAGCGAACTCTACTCCGGGAAATACTTTCCCACCCCAGCTAAGTACTCAAGCAGCGCCACCGCTGGTCCGCGATAGCCACACTCCGGTTCAACTCGATATTGCTGGATCCTCCGAAGTCCCAGTTTGCCTCCCTCCCCCTGTGGGCGGAAACACTTCGACTTCTGGTTACGTCACCAATCCCGAGATCTTCCGCATGCAGAGCAAAATCCGGGACATGCGGTCTGTGATGCATAGTGCAACCACTTCAGCTCCGGATATTTTCCGAGTGATCGAGGAGTCAAAGCAAACTCCTTTCTCCGAGCAAGTAGCCCGAGTCCGCATCAAAGATACTGGCAAAATTAAGTTCTCGAGCTATGAGGGAAAGGGAGATCCGACTAGTCATCTTAAGACTTTCCTGTTAACAGCTAGCCGCGTAGACCTCGAACCTCATGCAGCAGACGCTGGGTACTGCAAATTGTTCGCAGAGACGTTTTGCGGGCCGACTTTACTTTGGTTCGCATCTCTAGCAGCCGGCTCCATAAACAACTTCACGGAGCTGTCGACCTCTTTCATTAAGCAGTATTCTAGCTTAATCGAAACCGCGGTAACAGACGCTCAGCTTTGGAACTTGAGCCAAAATGCCGGAGAGTCTCTCCGGTCGTATATAACAAAGTTCAAGGAAATCCAGGTTCAGATCCCCGGACTCTCGGACTCGACTGCTCTGGCTGCGCTAAAAAATGGCCTCTGGCACGAATCTCGTTTCCGCGAAGAGCTAACCGTAAACAGGTTCCCAATCATTCAGGACGCCTTACACCGGGCTTCGAACTGGATAATTGCAGAGGAAGACAAGGCTGCCGCCGCATTGAAACATAAAGTTCCACCTGCAGGCAAACCCCGATTCGAAGCACCCGCTAAAAAGGCTCCACCTACGACTCCGAAGTCCGGACCTGGCACATTCGCAGTCAATCAATCTCCCAAGAAGAATTCTCCAAAGAGTTCGCCATCCAAACCTCCATTTTCACCACGTTCCAAAAGTGGAGTACTCCCAAGTAACAAATGGGTCCGAGATGAGGATATGTACTGCGAGCTCCACAAAACCAATAGCCACTCCACTCGTGACTGCAAGAAACTGATGCACCTTCTCGCAGAAAAGTACGTGGCAGGAGAGATGTCGAATGTAACAATCGAGGAGTTGGAGCAGAAGACAACCCCGAGGTGGAGGGAGACGCTCCACCTTCGAAGAAGTCGAAACAATCAGATGGGAGCGGAGCCCCCAAGAAAAGAATAGACGTCATAATGGGGGGTCGCGCCTTTTTCGAAACTCCATCACTGCAATCAAAGACTATCAGCGGAAGCTCACTAGCCCTCAGCCGAAACGAGCTAAGGTCACAACAAGTGACCTACCTGAAGTCACTTTCTCCGAAAAGGAAACCGAGACACTAGACAATCCGCATGACGATGCACTCGTCATATCGCTAGACGTGGCGAACCACGAAGTGTGCCGGATCCTAATAGATACTGGGAGTTCGGTAGATTTGATATTCCTCGAGACGCTTGCTAGAATGGGTATCGGGAGAAAGCACATCATGGGACCGCCCTCACCTTTGTTTTCGTTCACGAGTGAGACATCGATGTCATTGGGCACAATAACACTACCGGTGAACACTCAAGGAGTGGTAAAAATGGTCGAGTTCACGTTCTTTGACCGACCTGCGGCCTATAACATTATTATGGGAACACCTTGGCTCTTTCGGATGAAGGCAGTAGCCTCGACGTACCATCAGTGCGTCAAATTTCCAACCCCGCAAGGAGTTCGAGAGATTCTAGGGAGCCAAAGGACGGCATGGAGCTGCTACCTCGCAAGTCACAAGCTCCTGATTCAATAGCAACCACAGCTCGAGGTCCCTAAGAACCCAGTTCGGAAGCAATTAAAAGGCGACCTCACTGAGCCCATTTTCATCAACGATAAGTTTCCAGATCAGGAAATCAAGATCGGAGCTGGGTTGGATGACGAGCTCCGCGCCAGTTTGGTAACCTTTCTGAAAGAAAATATGACCACCTTTGCGTGGTCCGTAGATGAAATGCCCGGGATCAGTCCGGAGGTAATCTCACACGAGCTAAATGTAGATCCGACGTTCAGACTAGTAAAGCAGAAACGAAGGAAACTGGGCCTGGAACGGGCTGAAATTGTTAACAAAGAAGTAGACCGCTTACTAAGTGCAGGGCAAATACGCGAAGTGAAGTACCCTCAATGGCTCGCAAATACAGTAGTGGTAAAGAAGAAGAACGGGAAGTCGCGAGTTTGCGTTGATTTTACCGACCTGAATAAAGCATGTCCTAAGGATAGTTTCCCACTTCCGCACATCGATAGGCTAGTCGAGTCCACTTCGGGCCACGAACTGATGTCCTTCATGGATGCTTTTTCTGGTTACAACCAAATCCTTATGAACCCGGATGACCAGGAAAAGACCGCATTCATTACGGACCGTGGGATTTACTGTTACAAGGTGATGCCTTTTGGGTTAAAGAACGCCGGGGCAACCTACCAGAGGCTAGTAAACCGAATGTTCGAGCACCAGCTCGGAAAAACCATGGAAGTTTACGTTGACGACATGTTGGTAAAATCTATGGAAGTGAGCTCGCATCTCGCGGATTTGAAAGTTTGCTTCGACATCTTGAACCAGTTCGGGATGAAGCTTAACCCCACGAAGTTCACCTTTGCAGTCCCATCAGGAGAGTTCCTGGGATACATCGTTACAGAACGAGGAATTGAAGCAAACCCGAGGCAAATTAACGCTTTCTTGTCAATGAGTTCTCCTAGGACTTTACGCGAAGTGCAACGTCTTAACGGACGGATCGCCGCCCTCAACCGCTTCATCTCCCGGTCTACAGACAAGTGCCTCCCGTTCTACCAGTTGTTGAGGAAAGGGGGGAAGAACTTCTTATGGGATACGAAGTGCGAAGAAGCATTCGCTCAGCTGAAAGCTTACCTGTCTGAACCTCCGGTCTTGGCTAAACCTGAGTTCGGAGAGCCACTTTTCCTTTACGTAGCTGTTTCGGACAGCGCAGTAAGTGGAGTCTTTGTTCGGGAAGAAAGGGGGGAGCAGAGACCAATTTTTTATGTCAGTAAGCCGTTTACTGGGGCAGAGTCCAGGTATCACATGATGGAAAAATTGGCCTTAGCAGTAGTTACTTCGGCAAGAAAACTACGACCTTACTTTCAGTCCCATACAATCATAATCCTAACGACGCAACCACTTCGGACGGTGTTGCATAGTCCAAGCCAGTCTGGGAGATTAGCTAAATGGTCTGTCGAGCTGAGTGAATACGACATCGAGTTCCGGACTCGAACCTGTGCTAAGGCACAAGTGCTGGCAGACTTCCTGATCGAACTCCCACTAGCCTCTACGGTCAATGACAATATCGAGGTCCCATGGACATTGCATGTAGATGGAGCATCTTCCAGATCGGGAGCAGGAATTGGGGTCCGTCTCACTTCTCCTACTGGAGAAATAGTCGAGCAGTCATTTCGCTTGGCTTTCAGTGCATCAAACAATGAAGCCGAATATGAGTCCTTCCTCGCTGGCTTACGCCTCGCAGTAGGGCTATTTCTCACATAAATCAGTTCGGAAGGAGAGAACACTTCTCACTCTCCACAATGAGCTATCATTACAATTCACTAATAGATGTCATGAGCTGCTGAGCATCCGATGGAGTTGGAAGTGCAGGAATAGCTCCTTTCTGAGTTGTACACACGGCTCCACATGCATTTGCAAAGGCTAGAGCTTCCTTCAGCTTCCCTTCATCCTGCAATACTCACATTTACTCCAATCACCCAAAAACTAAAATATTCACTATATGCCTAATCTAAAACCTCAAAACGGTCATCAAAATATCTGCAGTTAAAACTTAAACGTACATCGAGTATGGAACCGTCTTTTCCCAATGAGACAAGAAATGAACCAACAAAAGAATCACCAGCTCCAGTTGTATCAACTGCTTTCACAGCGTATCCAGGCACTCTCCCTTCAAATTTCTGCAATTTCACCAGTCTTCAGATCACTCTAGTAAGGAACAATCATATCAAATCTGATTCCTTTTAATTAGTTACCTTTGTGTAGTATCTGCAACCTTTCTCTCCATCAGTTACAATAAGAAGCTTAAGCTTATCATGCATGAGAGACAAAACAACATCATCCTTCTCTGCATCTCCACGTGTGAGAAACGTTACCTCATCATCACTTACCTAATCACACCAAACTCAACACTAAGATCACCAAAACAGAACACATCATTTACAACAAAACAAACATATATATACACCTTGATAATATCAGCCTCATTCCAAATACTCTTGATGACCTCAATTGCAGCTTCGGTGGAAGGCCAAAGAGGCAACCTAACATTCGGGTCATAAGAGAGCAAAACTCCAGCATCCTTTGCAGTTTTCATAGCCGCCATGTGAGCGGTTCTACATGGCTCAGAGATCAAACTAATAGAACCATAGTGGAAAATCTTAGCTTGCTTGATAAGATCCTTGTTGAGTTCAGATTCTTTCAAGAGCGTATCAGCACTGGGGTTCCTGTAAAACATGAACTCTCTCTCACCATCTTTTTTCAATGTCACAAAGGCCAGTGCAGTTCTTGCATTGGTGTCAAAGCAAACACCTTCACTGTTCACACCGTTCTTTTTCAATATG
Source organism: Camelina sativa (assembly GCF_000633955.1). Lineage (NCBI taxonomy): Eukaryota > Viridiplantae > Streptophyta > Magnoliopsida > Brassicales > Brassicaceae > Camelina > Camelina sativa. The sequence goes on from NC_025697.1 coordinate 18,040,406, forward strand.
TTAACCAACATGTTTCCAAACTCATCATCACCAAACTGAAAAAACAAACATCACACATCACTCTCTACAGGCTATGCATAATATTCTAACATAAGAAAAGATTTGCCACCGAGTTTTGTGATGGCACAAGCAACATTAGCCGGACCACCACCAGGGGCTTTGAGAAAACCTGTGGATTCAGCTAAAGATACACCAGAAGTGTCAGGGACAAAGTCGATAAGCATTTCACCAAAGGAAACAATTAATGGAGTAGCCATCTTTTGACCATCAATTTGAAGCTGCTGAAGAGGAAATTCCGGCCGAAAGGAATAAACGTACATATATCGATAGAAAACAGGAAGAAGGGCACGAACGCTTGTGGAACGATTATTTTACGGATAATCCGACTTACACGGAGAGGCAATTTCGCAGACGGTTTCGAATGAACAAGTCATTGTTCTTGCGTATTGTGAATCGTCTCAGTGAAGAAGTTCCATATTTTCAACCAAAAAAGGATGCAACCTTCCGGAATGGTTTAACACCGCTACAACAATGTACTGCAGCAATTAGACTATTAGCATATGGAATTGGGTCGGACTCGGTTGACGAATATATGCGTCTTGCTAAATCGACTGCTCGTAAATGTTTGGAACATTTTGTCGTCGGCATAGTTGACTTGTTTGGCACTGAATACCTACGCCGACCCACACCAGAGGATCTTGAAAGGCTACTCTTTTATGGAGAACAGCAGGGTTTTCCCGGGATGGTTGGAAGCATCGACTGTAAGCATTGGAAGTGGAAAAATTGCCCAACCGCTTGGAAAGGAATGTATTCATGAGGCACCAGTAAACCGACAATTGTTTTGGAGGTGGTAGCTTCAAAAGATCTCTGGATATGGCATTTTTTGGAGCTCCAGGTACTTGTAACGATTTAAATGTTTCAATCACCAATATTTAACGACATTATTTACGGTCGAGCTCCCGAAATTACGTACTATGTCAACGGAAGTGAGTATAATTTGGCTTACTATCTGACGGATGGTATTTACCCCGAATGGGTGACATTTGTTAAATCAATCCCACAACAACAACACCCGAAAAATCGCGTGTTTGCAGAACGTCAAGAAGGTGCACGAAAAGATGTTGAGCTTGCATTTGGAGTCCTAAAATCTAGATTCACCATGATTAAAAATCCATCTCTTTTATGGGCGAAGGGTAAAATTGCATATATTATGAGAGCATGTCTCATACTCCATAATATGATTGTCGAAGATGAACGAAATTCATACACACTTTATGACGAACAAGAATTCCAACAAGAAGATGGAACCTGATCCTCTACGGATCATACGTTTTCAGTAAATATGGCTTCAAATCTAGAGGGTTTAAGTGATGGTCATACAAGAATTCGTGATAGACAAGCACATCACAAATTAAAGGAAGATTTGATTGAGAATATATGGAATAAATTTGGACATTAAACTATGTATTAATTAAATAAAATGTTTGTGAGCTTTAATTAATTAAGTAATATGTTTGTTTGGTTTTTTTCTTTTATTTATTTAAAATATTTTTTTTTCATAAAAATTTGGTATTGTATTTTGAATTTTATTATAAATTTTTTAAATTTGCAATTTAAATATTATTTTTTAAAGTTTTTATAATTGTAATATGTTTAATATTATTATATTATTAAATCTTATGATCTTAATATTGCAACTTAGGCTTGAGACAGATTCGGGAAGAAAAATATGATTCCTTCGGTAAAAGCTGAACTGTAGATCCCATTCCTATCATATTTTATAGTTGTAATAGTTTTGATATTTGCTTTGACAACCGTTTGATCCTCACACGCAGACAGAGTATACAAAACCATGTTCTTGAGACCAAAATATTAGACACAACTTGAAAATTAATGAACCAAATATTGTGGGCTGTTAAATCCAATCTATAAAATGAATCTCATGAAATTTGGATGGAAATTAAGAATTGGAGAAGAAAATGTGAATCTTGATATGACTTCATGCTTATGTATGGACCTGTCGAGTTTAGACGTTTACATGTAACCACCAATAATTTTGGTTACTAACATTTCCGAAAGAGTTTACAAACAAGAGTGTGAGGATTTGACAATGCAAGTGTGTATACTCTATACATTAGTCTACGCAGCTTGATGTTAGAATTTAAGGGCTTCGTATTGATAAAAACAACAGTGAGGTTTTCTAACTCTTGTTGAATTTAAGCATCTCTTGGCTTTGGGTTCAGCTCTGTCTCCATACTTGTAGGTAGCTTTGGGGTTGAAGAAGCGGCGCCAAACTTGCGGACCAGTATTTTGAAACATGGCAGCAACACTACGTAAAGCGAAATGAAGAAAAATGGAGTTGCTACGAGCCACCCTAGTAACTGCAATAACAATAAGTACAATAGGAGTTAAATAAACAACTTATCTTTCAGATAACGACTATTTAACGACTATACATTGTTGTCAGTAAATTGTGGTCACGTCGTCGTTATGTAGTAACGAAATTTAGTGACAATTTGACGACTAGTGTACGACTGTATTAGTAGTTGTCGTGTAATAATCGTTAAATATGACGACTAATTTACAACGAAGTTACGACTTTGTTACATGAATAAAATTACAATACTAGGTTGTCGTTAAATAGTCGTCATATTTCACGACTATTTAACGACAACCTAGCGACAATGTTCTGTCTAAATGACGACTACATAACGACAATTTTGTTTTAGAAAATAATAAAATTAACTGGTTATTACTGTTTTGTAATCCTGATATTNAAAATATTAGACACAACTTGAAAATTAATGAACCAAATATTGTGGGCTGTTAAATCCAATCTATAAAATGAATCTCATGAAATTTGGATGGAAATTAAGAATTGGAGAAGAAAATGTGAATCTTGATATGACTTCATGCTTATGTATGGACCTGTCGAGTTTAGACGTTTACATGTAACCACCAATAATTTTGGTTACTAACATTTCCGAAAGAGTTTACAAACAAGAGTGTGAGGATTTGACAATGCAAGTGTGTATACTCTATACATTAGTCTACGCAGCTTGATGTTAGAATTTAAGGGCTTCGTATTGATAAAAACAACAGTGAGGTTTTCTAACTCTTGTTGAATTTAAGCATCTCTTGGCTTTGGGTTCAGCTCTGTCTCCATACTTGTAGGTAGCTTTGGGGTTGAAGAAGCGGCGCCAAACTTGCGGACCAGTATTTTGAAACATGGCAGCAACACTACGTAAAGCGAAATGAAGAAAAATGGAGTTGCTACGAGCCACCCTAGTAACTGCAATAACAATAAGTACAATAGGAGTTAAATAAACAACTTATCTTTCAGATAACGACTATTTAACGACTATACATTGTTGTCAGTAAATTGTGGTCACGTCGTCGTTATGTAGTAACGAAATTTAGTGACAATTTGACGACTAGTGTACGACTGTATTAGTAGTTGTCGTGTAATAATCGTTAAATATGACGACTAATTTACAACGAAGTTACGACTTTGTTACATGAATAAAATTACAATACTAGGTTGTCGTTAAATAGTCGTCATATTTCACGACTATTTAACGACAACCTAGCGACAATGTTCTGTCTAAATGACGACTACATAACGACAATTTTGTTTTAGAAAATAATAAAATTAACTGGTTATTACTGTTTTGTAATCCTGATATTAATCCTGAAATTAATGAAATGGAGGACAAACATAATATACAAGTCCAAAATCTAATGAAAACACATTATATAAATAACCATAATTTTATTGAAACCAGAAAATACATTAGTCCAAAACAGAAATCAAACCAAAACCAAAGAGAGAAAGAGTTTATAACACATACAAACTGAACAAAAGAACTTGGTTCATGAGTTAAGAGAATATAGGAACCATATTGGAGTTGATCATGTTGTTGGTGAATGTTGATTGTCCTCCTCAGCTGATTGAGAGGCTATAAACTCCAGGTAGGCTGGATTAGTGTCGCGCGTAAACTTTGCCATCAACGACAACTCTTTGATCTCATTCTTTTGCTCAGCCACAAGGAGAGAAGTCTCTTTTTCTCGAGCAGTCTCTTTTTCTTGAGCAGCAGCTTCAGCATTGAGAGTCGCCTGAATTTCAATTTGTCGTTGGGCTTCCTTGAGTTGCTCTTGCAATGTAAGAAAGGCTTCGGTTTGTGATTGTTGCTTGCCCTTGCCAAGATTAGCTTTGAGGCTTCCAAGACCATAAGGAGTTCCTCGTGAATCCTTCTCAGTGCACTGTTTTTACCAAAAAGAAAAACTGTAAATAAAGAGCAAAACAAATTCATGATCGAATAGAAATGGTACTTTACCTCAAGGAAGATGGCAGTACATTCATCGGTGGTGAGCTCTCGACGGTGTGAAGTACCATCTGAAAGGCTTGAATCTGCCTCAAGCTCAGCCATCTTCTCCTGCAACTTCTGCTGATAAGCTTGATGAATTTTCTCTGCCTTGCCATCCACATAAGAACCATCCGGCTTTGTATGTGTTTTGAAAAAAACTTCACCCATACTGACCTCTCTTCCCAACTCTTCTTCCTACAATGTTACAAAATAAAGAATGGTTATGAAAGTGTTTAAAGATAGAAAGGATATAAATGTAACTAACAAATTAGAAATGACTTAACCAGATCATCTTGGATTTCTCTATATGACTTGGGTCCTGATAAGTGGATGTGAGGACCTAGACCATTACGGTCAGACAAACGACATTTGGAATAGGTTGAACTCCTTTGTTGTTGTTCTTCAGTATCCCAATTATCAACCATCTCTTGCCAGAGAGTACCTTCAATCCATGAAGGTTTAATTCGAGACGTCTTTGCATCGCTAACCATGCCCTTCATCCGACGGTTACAGATGGTGTTGAAATGTTCTTGAACGGTTCCTGTTATCAATGGATCCCAAGTGTGAGTTTTCTACATAACAAAAGAGATTGAAAGCAACGAGATTGAAACTTTCAATCAGACAAACCAATTTAAAGCAACAAAAGAATTCAATCCGCAAACTATGAGAACCAAAGACATCCTAAGTATGACAAACCACTTGCTTGCACCAAACCAAAGCAATTAAATCGAATTCTACATCAAACCAAAGCTAGAAACATTACCAAGTCGTCTTCTCCAACTGTATGGGAGAGAGAACAGTCGTAAACTTCTCACGGCCAGGCATCATTAGCAGGGCAGTTAGAGATTGCATTGGCTCATCCTGGAGTTGAGGCTCGTAGTTGTTACCGGGAGAAGACGGTTGTTGACTATGACCATGAGAGTGCTGCGTTGGAGATAGCAGATGATCCTCTGGCATGTGAGCAGTATTGTTCTGAACCTCAGGTGTCGAAATGGGCGGATCAGGAACTTGATTGGCTGAGTTCTGGAAAAGCGTCTGTGGCGGTGGGAAGTTCCGGAAATGTTGTTGCTCTTGGGGCGTGAACGGGGAAGGAATTCGAGCCGTTGGCGTGAAATTGTACTGAGGTGGAAGAGGGTTGGGTCTTCTAACGACGGGTGGGGGTTGGTTAGAGGGTCCGGCTCTCTGAGAAAGGTTGGGTGCAACCTTTCTCTTTTTGGTTTTCTTAACAGCAGGATTCGACGACATAGAAGATGGATCGATTGAGGAAGAAGGAGATGAATCGAAGAAGGTTTAGGGTTAGGGTTAGATTGAGAAAGAAGGATGATGTATCGAAGAAGGTAGATTGAAGAAGAAGGAGATGGATCGAATTGATGGATTGATTTAGGGTTAATGGAAGAAGGAGATGAGGAAGTGAGGAAGAAGGAGAGATCGAATGTTTTAGGTTTAGGTTTAGGAATAGGTTTGTCTCAGATCGATTTTGATGGATCAGATCGAAATGTTGTTGGGCCCAAATTTCTTTTGCCCAAAATATAAGAGGAGTGTTACACAATATAACCAATACATTTTGTTTATATTCACAAAAAAGGATTTGGTTCAGATGGTTAATGTACCCTGATTAATATCATCAGACCTGGGTTCGAGTAACCCCAAAGTCAAATTGTTAAATTTTTTTTTATGACACAAAAAAAATTTATACTTATTGTATAAAACAATAATCTTAAAGAAATTAACAATGTCTTCCAAATGTTTATTAAACAGTAAATTATTTTACATATCTTATACATAATTTATTTTATATATCAGGGTTCTTTGTCATCTTCTTCTTCATCATCCGAAGACGATAAATTACACATAAATTCATCTTCAGGTTTCGCGTCTGCAACATCATAATCGAGATTTATTGGGTCTCCTTTTTCCAAATTGTCTACTATGACATCTTCAACTGTAGTGATCAATACATCATCATCAGTTTCTGTTTGCCAAAGAGTTGGTTCTCCAGAAATATTTCCCCTCGGATTTACTTTTAGAACATTGAGCCACAAATGCTTCGGTTTCTTTATGTATGGGTACAGAATATAACAAACTTGATGGGCTTGAGATGCTCTTTTGCAATCAACGTGTAAAGGTTACACATATTATATATAAAAGGTAATAGTGATAATATATAATTAATGTGGAAAATTATATACATACCTAGAATAAATGGTTCATATTTATTGTACTTTCTGGATGAAAGAACGTCTACAACGCCACCATTACTTCTGCGAGTGCCTCTACCAATAACAGGGTCATACCACTTGTACTTAAATAGTGTGATCTTCAACCCAAGCATCCCCTCATACTCAAGTTCTATGATATCAGTTAATGTCCCGTAGAAATCTGCAGCATCAGATGCGTTCACATAATTTTCACCTTTAAGAGAGACCCCATAGTTACATGTCTTTCGTCCAGNCCAAATTTCTTTTGCCCAAAATATAAGAGGAGTGTTACACAATATAACCAATACATTTTGTTTATATTCACAAAAAAGGATTTGGTTCAGATGGTTAATGTACCCTGATTAATATCATCAGACCTGGGTTCGAGTAACCCCAAAGTCAAATTGTTAAATTTTTTTTTATGACACAAAAAAAATTTATACTTATTGTATAAAACAATAATCTTAAAGAAATTAACAATGTCTTCCAAATGTTTATTAAACAGTAAATTATTTTACATATCTTATACATAATTTATTTTATATATCAGGGTTCTTTGTCATCTTCTTCTTCATCATCCGAAGACGATAAATTACACATAAATTCATCTTCAGGTTTCGCGTCTGCAACATCATAATCGAGATTTATTGGGTCTCCTTTTTCCAAATTGTCTACTATGACATCTTCAACTGTAGTGATCAATACATCATCATCAGTTTCTGTTTGCCAAAGAGTTGGTTCTCCAGAAATATTTCCCCTCGGATTTACTTTTAGAACATTGAGCCACAAATGCTTCGGTTTCTTTATGTATGGGTACAGAATATAACAAACTTGATGGGCTTGAGATGCTCTTTTGCAATCAACGTGTAAAGGTTACACATATTATATATAAAAGGTAATAGTGATAATATATAATTAATGTGGAAAATTATATACATACCTAGAATAAATGGTTCATATTTATTGTACTTTCTGGATGAAAGAACGTCTACAACGCCACCATTACTTCTGCGAGTGCCTCTACCAATAACAGGGTCATACCACTTGTACTTAAATAGTGTGATCTTCAACCCAAGCATCCCCTCATACTCAAGTTCTATGATATCAGTTAATGTCCCGTAGAAATCTGCAGCATCAGATGCGTTCACATAATTTTCACCTTTAAGAGAGACCCCATAGTTACATGTCTTTCGTCCAGCATCGTGATTCTCTGTATGAAACAAATAACCTCTTGTAAAATACATTGGCCATGTTTTAGCATTGTTTAAAGGTCCATAGACAATTTCTTTNATACTTATTGTATAAAACAATAATCTTAAAGAAATTAACAATGTCTTCCAAATGTTTATTAAACAGTAAATTATTTTACATATCTTATACATAATTTATTTTATATATCAGGGTTCTTTGTCATCTTCTTCTTCATCATCCGAAGACGATAAATTACACATAAATTCATCTTCAGGTTTCGCGTCTGCAACATCATAATCGAGATTTATTGGGTCTCCTTTTTCCAAATTGTCTACTATGACATCTTCAACTGTAGTGATCAATACATCATCATCAGTTTCTGTTTGCCAAAGAGTTGGTTCTCCAGAAATATTTCCCCTCGGATTTACTTTTAGAACATTGAGCCACAAATGCTTCGGTTTCTTTATGTATGGGTACAGAATATAACAAACTTGATGGGCTTGAGATGCTCTTTTGCAATCAACGTGTAAAGGTTACACATATTATATATAAAAGGTAATAGTGATAATATATAATTAATGTGGAAAATTATATACATACCTAGAATAAATGGTTCATATTTATTGTACTTTCTGGATGAAAGAACGTCTACAACGCCACCATTACTTCTGCGAGTGCCTCTACCAATAACAGGGTCATACCACTTGTACTTAAATAGTGTGATCTTCAACCCAAGCATCCCCTCATACTCAAGTTCTATGATATCAGTTAATGTCCCGTAGAAATCTGCAGCATCAGATGCGTTCACATAATTTTCACCTTTAAGAGAGACCCCATAGTTACATGTCTTTCGTCCAGCATCGTGATTCTCTGTATGAAACAAATAACCTCTTGTAAAATACATTGGCCATGTTTTAGCATTGTTTAAAGGTCCATAGACAATTTCTTTAACCCAAGTAGGAAATGGATTGGAGGCGTTCCAATAAGTAACCTGCATATAAGTCCCGTTATTTTAAATAATAACAATAAGTAAAATAGGTATATCACGAAAAATTATTTAACATACATATTGTTTAACCCATGAATGATATTCATCAGCTCTTTTCGCGGAGAGTTCTTTCTCGCTAAGTCCTGGATATTTTGCCGAAATATAATCCTCGAACATACTAAATATAGAAAGACCAGATCGCCACAAATGTATATGAGAAAATATAGTGGAATTAGATATCTTAAAATGTAAATAGTTTGTGACATGTAACTAATTATATACCTCTCAATTGGTTGAAAATAGTCACAATTCCGTAAAACATATGCGTGTGTGTAACGATAGTCATCACCTGAAAGCCATATTTCATTTATTTCTCCACTGGGATGGCCAACTTGAGTAAATATAGTGGGTACTCCAGGGACATGATATTCAAACGCGTCACCTTCATCAAATCTTGTTAACCCTGACCATAAAATTAAAAAATTATTATTATGACTATTAAATTAAATATCACTTTAAAAATATTCACTCTTAATTGCTCACCTTGATTTTGTTTGTATGTTCGCAGCAAAGTAGTGCTCAGAGAAATAAGCAATCTCGTCATTGATATATGATTCAACAATTGATCCTGCCGCATATCTTTTGTTCTTTGTTTTTCCTTTCAATTTTTTGAAAAACCTTTCAAAAGG
>NC_025697.1:18050165-18088728 GCF_000633955.1 Camelina sativa
AACCCAAGTAGGAAATGGATTGGAGGCGTTCCAATAAGTAACCTGCATATAAGTCCCGTTATTTTAAATAATAACAATAAGTAAAATAGGTATATCACGAAAAATTATTTAACATACATATTGTTTAACCCATGAATGATATTCATCAGCTCTTTTCGCGGAGAGTTCTTTCTCGCTAAGTCCTGGATATTTTGCCGAAATATAATCCTCGAACATACTAAATATAGAAAGACCAGATCGCCACAAATGTATATGAGAAAATATAGTGGAATTAGATATCTTAAAATGTAAATAGTTTGTGACATGTAACTAATTATATACCTCTCAATTGGTTGAAAATAGTCACAATTCCGTAAAACATATGCGTGTGTGTAACGATAGTCATCACCTGAAAGCCATATTTCATTTATTTCTCCACTGGGATGGCCAACTTGAGTAAATATAGTGGGTACTCCAGGGACATGATATTCAAACGCGTCACCTTCATCAAATCTTGTTAACCCTGACCATAAAATTAAAAAATTATTATTATGACTATTAAATTAAATATCACTTTAAAAATATTCACTCTTAATTGCTCACCTTGATTTTGTTTGTATGTTCGCAGCAAAGTAGTGCTCAGAGAAATAAGCAATCTCGTCATTGATATATGATTCAACAATTGATCCTGCCGCATATCTTTTGTTCTTTGTTTTTCCTTTCAATTTTTTGAAAAACCTTTCAAAAGGATACATCCACCTATATTGGACAGGGCCTCCCAGTTCAGCTTCGTAGGGAAGATGTATAGGCAGGTGCTCCATCACATCAAAAAAGGAGGGTGGAAATATCTTTTCCAAATTGCAAAGGATTAAAACAATGTTCTGTTTTAGAATTTGAAGTCGACTTGTTTGCAAAGTTCTTAAGCATAAGTCCCGGAAAAATGCTCCAACCCCTGCAATATTATATTTATTCAAACTTCATCACATTAATTACGGAGAAACCTTTACTCACTTCATATATATATATATATATATAGAACTTTAAATAATTAATTAATATATCTGAGAACGCAAGGTGGACATTCCGGTTAAGGAGTTCTGCAAAGATAAATGGAAGTAACCGCTCCATGAAAACATCGCAGTCATGGCTCTTCATGCCTGAAAACTTTCCATTTTCCATATCAACACAACTAGCTAAGTCTGCCGAATAGCCATCTGGGAATTTAACCGAGTATTTCACACATTCCAATAAGCTTTTTTTGGCTTCGTCTGTCAATGTATAGGGCGGGAAAGGTGCTTTACCCCTACTATCAAGATGTAAGTGTGGCCAAGAACAGAACTTTGCTATATCCAATCTTGACATGACGAAATCTTTTGATTTACCTTTCACACGCATAAGAGTGTACATTATGTTGTCCAAAAAAATCTTCTCTGTATGCATCACATCAATATTATGTCGAAGATTAAGGTCCGTCCAATACGGTAGCGACCATAAAATGCTTTCCTTGTGCCAGTTATGGTGCTTTCCATATCCATGCATCTTCCTTTCATGACCATTTCCACCGACGTCCTTGGTTCTTGGTGGATTTACAGAATTCAACCGCTCATGATAAACTTGCTCACCGGTCAAGGACTCTGGTGGATACTCTCTTGTAGCGTCTTTTCCCTTTAGGAAGTCTTTTTTATTCCTCCTCAGAGGATGATCAGGAGGAAGAAATCTCTGATGACAATCAAACCAACATGTATTCCTTCCATTAGGTAGATAAAAAGACTTTATATCGTCCATGCAAACTGGGCAAGCTAATTTACCATGTGTTGTCCATCCAGATAACATGCCATACACAGGAAAGTCGCTTATCGTCCAGATCAGTACTGCTTTTAGGTTGAAATTTTGGTCCAAGGACACATCATATGCATCGACTCCAGTAGACCACAACTCTTTTAACTCATCAATAAGAGGTTGGAGAAAGACATCAAGACTAGCTCGCGGATGGTTTGGACCAGAATTTAGAATTGTAAGAAACAAGTACTCAGTATCCATGCACATACCAGGGGGTAGACTATATGGCGTCAACATCACTGGCCATAACGAATGGTGACGAGACATCCCAAATGGATTGAACCCATCAGTACACAATCCCAGATACACGTTACGGGTTCTTCAGCAAATTGAGGATTTTGTTCTTGAAAATACTTCTACTCCGCTGCATCAGATGGATGACTCATTTCTCCCACCTTTGCATGGTGCTCAGCATGACATCTCATTGCTGCTTCAGTCTTGTGACTCTGATACATTCTCTTCAGTCTATCACTAATAGGTAAGTACCACATACGACTATATGGTACTTTGGTTCTGCGTCGGTCATTCTTAGGCTTCCATCTTGGTGCATCACAAAACAAACATTTTTCTTCCTTTTTGTCATCTTTCTAGAATAACATACAATTGCTTATACAAACATCAATTGTATGATATGGGAGTCCTAAATTGCGCATCAATTTCTCTGTCTCGTAATGAGAACCCGTAGTCTGGTTTCCTTCTGGTAAATAATCACTCAACATTTCACATACTGAAATCCACTAACTTTTCACTCATATTATAACTGCCTTATTTTGCATAACTCTAGCAGCTAAAGATAATTGTGAGTGACCTTCACGACAACCATCATATATTGGATTTTTTGCACCTTCTAACAAGTCATAAAATTTTTTTGAATGGTTAAGTATTGGTTCTTCTACACTCTTATAACCCCCATCCCATTGATAGTTATCATCAAAACCCACATTAGAAGGAAATGCATCATTCACCATATCCACATATCTATCTTCTATTACATTACCCACTTCCTCACTCCCACTAATAAATGTCCGATCAACGGTACTCGTTCCTATATCCATATTTATTTCTTCCCCATGCTTATACCAAACATAATGATCTGGCATAAACCCAAAACTAAAAACATGATTCCAAATTCTAGTCCTAGAAAACGCTTCTCGTTTTTGCACCTACTACAAGGGCAAAAAAACTTATCCCCGTTTTCTTGTGCAAAAGGCTGGCTATTTGCAAATTGCATGAACTGCTCCATCCCGGCTCTGAACTCTTCTGTAAAATTTTCCGTCACCTCATCGATCCTCTTGTACATCCACTCCCGGAAATTACTATAATTGTAACTTCCTGACATTATTATAAATCTCTATGATCTCGTTTTTTTGTGGTGTTGCTTTGTGTGTTTCTGTGAGTGAAAAAAACGTTTGGTGAGCTCAGTTTATGTAGGCATATTTAGCGACTAAAAAGTGACTATATCACGTAGTCACCAAATACAGGTACACCTACTCTGGATTGCTAAAAACGTGTTTTAAACCAACTTTTAGAGACTATTTTGCGACATTTGCGGCGGGTCGCAAACTTTTGTTGCAAAATAGTCACCAAATTTACGACAAAATAGCAACTACTCAATCAGTCGCTAAATTAGCGACTAATGTGCGACAAAATTTTGCGACCCGCCTCAAATGTCGCAAAATAGTCGCCAAATTTACGACAACACGAGCATCTACACAATTAGTCGCTAAATCAGCGACTATTTTACGACAACATTCACAACTTCCTTGCTTCGTCGCTTTTAGTCGCCATTTAGCGACTAATTTAGCGACACAATATTTTTGTCGCAAATTAGCGACTAATACACACTACAAGAAAACAGCCAATTCCCGACTGCAGTAAGAGTCTTTAAGCAGTCGCTAATTCTCTGTTTACGACTCAGTTACGACTAAAACGTATAGTCATAAGTCCTTAGTCGGTAAAAGAATTAGTCGTAAAAATAGTCGTTATTTAACGACTACTTTACGACAAAATTCCGTACTCGTAAAAATAGTCGTAACAGAGTCGTAAATAATTACGACTACGATACGACAGAGTTACGATTAACCAGCAGTTATATAGGCAGTCGTAAAGGAGTCGTAGTGTAGTCGTAACATTTGAAGACTCGGTTACGACGGATTTACGACTAATCATGATATACATTAATTTTGCTTGTAGTCGTAAAGTAGTCATAACATACTTGCTATTGATTTACGACTATTTGGCTACTATTCTATTATGCCCCAAATTACATCTGTTTAGCGCCTAATGTTTTGTGGATAACAAATTTGTAAATGTTTTAAATTGAAATTGGTACCAGTTTCTCAAAATATTATGAAACCAATATTGTAAATACAACAAAAACAAGATTGAGACAATAAATTCATATTAACCGATGATTCATAATACAAACCAAACGAGACAAATGCACACCAAGTTTCTCACAAGACAAATATACAAACCAAAAGAGACAAATGCATACCAAGTTTCTCACAAGACAAATATACAAACCAAAAGAGACAAATGCATACCAGTATACATGTGTCTCAACAAAAGAGTCAAGTTCAACAAAAGAGACAAGCTCAACAAAAGAGACAAGCTCATTAGTTAGATCTATGAAATTGGAGGGTGAGAAGTTAACCTAAAAAGCATCACTGTTTGGAGATGGAGAAGGAACCGGATTTGAAGGTGGAACTGTTGCAGGAAGTGTGGTTGAGAGTGGCTTTGTGGTTGCTTCAGCTGACTGAGTCTTCAAAAACTCCATAAAGGCCGGGTCAGTTTTGCGCAGATACTTCTCCACTAAGGACAAATACTCTAACTTGTCCTTCTGCTCAGCCACAGCTTGGAAATGTAGTGCTTCACGGGCAGCAAGCTCTGCATCACGAGCAGCAACCTCAGCATCACGACGAGAATGGATCAGTGTAATTTTCATCTTTAACACAAACTCCACAGTTATAAGTCTTTCGTCCAACACCATGATCACGTGTATGAAACAAGTAGCCTCTTGTAAAATACATTGGCCATGTTTTGACCTTGTTCAAAGGTCCATGCACTATCTCTTGAACCCAGGTAGGAAATGGATTTGTGGCGTTCCAGTAAGAAACCTGCATATATGTAAATTATTTATAATATATAATAAAAATATTTTTAATAAGTATTATATAAAGACATATTCTTTAACCCATAGATGATATTCTTCTGCTCTTTTAGTGGAGAGTTCTTTTTCTGAAAGTCCTGGATATTTTGCACCAATAAAATCCTCGAACATACTATATATACAAGACCAACACAAATATATGAGAAATTTTGTGTGGATTATATATATAATAAATTTTATTTTACTTAATCGATATAAACTTAATTATATACCTCTCAATTAGCTGAAAATAGTCACAATTCTGTAAAATATATGCATGTGCACATTGATAGTCTCTTTCAGACAGCCATATTTCATTCATTTCTCCACTTGGACGGCTGATGTGAGTAAATATTGGAGGTACTCCAGGGACATGATATTCATGGGCTTCACCTTGATCAAATTGTGTTAACCTGACCGAATGAGAAAAGTAAATGACTTTCAAATAAATGATAACAGTTTTATCTACCTTGATTGATTTTAGAATTTACCTTGATTTTGTTTGTATATTTGCGGCGAAGTAGTGCTCTGAGAAATAAGCAATCTCGTCATTGATATAAGATTCAACAATTGATCCGGATGCATATCTTTTGTTCTTTGCTTTTCCTTTCAATTTTTTAAAAAACCTTTCAAAAGGATACGTACACCTATATTGGACAGGGCCTCCTAATTCAGCTTCGTAGGGGACATGTATAGGCAGATGCTCCATCACGTTGAAAAATGATGGTGGAAATNTGGATTATATATATAATAAATTTTATTTTACTTAATCGATATAAACTTAATTATATACCTCTCAATTAGCTGAAAATAGTCACAATTCTGTAAAATATATGCATGTGCACATTGATAGTCTCTTTCAGACAGCCATATTTCATTCATTTCTCCACTTGGACGGCTGATGTGAGTAAATATTGGAGGTACTCCAGGGACATGATATTCATGGGCTTCACCTTGATCAAATTGTGTTAACCTGACCGAATGAGAAAAGTAAATGACTTTCAAATAAATGATAACAGTTTTATCTACCTTGATTGATTTTAGAATTTACCTTGATTTTGTTTGTATATTTGCGGCGAAGTAGTGCTCTGAGAAATAAGCAATCTCGTCATTGATATAAGATTCAACAATTGATCCGGATGCATATCTTTTGTTCTTTGCTTTTCCTTTCAATTTTTTAAAAAACCTTTCAAAAGGATACGTACACCTATATTGGACAGGGCCTCCTAATTCAGCTTCGTAGGGGACATGTATAGGCAGATGCTCCATCACGTTGAAAAATGATGGTGGAAATATCTTTTCCAAATTGCATAGGATCTGAATTATGTTCTGTTTTAGAATTTGAATGCGACTTTTATGCAAAGTTCTCGCACATAAGTCCCGGAAAAATGCCCCAAGCCCTACAATATACAATGCAAAATATTGGGGTTAATTACTTTAAAATTACTATTAAATGACTTTATAAATATAGGTATATATATGAAATTAATTAATACCTGATAATGCAAGGTGGATGTTCCGATCTAGGAGTTCTACAAATATAAATGGAAGTAGTCGTTCCATAAAAACATGACAGTCATGACTCTTCATTCCTGAAAACTTTCTATTTTCCATATCAACACAACTAGCTAGATCTGACAAATAGCCATCAGGAAATTTCACCGAATGTTTGACACATTCTAGTAAACTTGTTCTCGCTTCTTCTGTCAAAGTGTAGGGTGGGAAAGGAGCTTTACCATCACTATCAATATGTAATTGTGGCCGAGAACAGAATTTTTGTATATCCAATCTTGACATGATGTTGTCTTTTGATTTACCCTCCACACTCATAAGAGTATACATGATGTTATCCAAAAAGTTCTTCTCTGTATGCATCACATCAATATTGTGTCGAAGACTGAGGTCCCTCCAGTAAGGCAGCTCCCATAATATGCTTAACTTATGCCAGTTGTGTTGCTTCCCATAGCCAGCAGTCTTCTTTTCATGACCATTTCCACCAACGTCCTTGGTTTTTGGTGGTTTTACTTCAGCCAACCGCTCGTAATAAACTTGCTCACCCGTCAATGACTGAGGTGGATACTCTCTCGAAGCATCTTTTCCCTTGAGGAAGTCTTTCTTATTCCTCCTTAATGGATGACCGTGAGGAAGAAATCTTCGATGAAAATCAAACCAACACGTCTTCCTTCCATTAGGGAGATAAAACGACTTTGTATCTTCCATGCAAACTGGACAAGACAATTTTCCATGGGTTGTCCATCCTGATAACATGCCATACGCCGAAAAGTCACTTATCGTCCACATTAGCGCTGCCTTTAGATTAAAATTATTCATTCAAGGACACATCGTATGCATCGAATCAAGTAGACCACCACTCTTTTAACTCCTCAATCAAAGGTTGGAGGAAGATATCCAGACTAGCTCGCGGATGATTTGGCCCAGAATTGAAAATTGTAAGAAACTAGAACTCTTCTTTCATGCACATACCAGGGGGTAGATTGTATGGAGTCAAGATCACAGGGCACAATGAATGATTACGAGACACGCCAAACGGATTGAACCCATCAGTACATAATCCAAGATAAACGTTACGGGGTTCTTCTGAAAATCAAGGATTTTGTTCTTGAAAATATTTCCACTCCGCCGCATCTGAAGGATGACACATTTCTCCCTCCTTTGATTTGTGCTCAGTATGCCATCTCATCGCCGCCGCAGTCTTGTGGCTCTGGTACATCCTCTTCAATCTATCAGCAATAGGTAGATACCACATACGACTGTATGGTACTTTGGTTCTA
This sequence comes from Camelina sativa, assembly GCF_000633955.1. Classification (NCBI taxonomy): domain Eukaryota; kingdom Viridiplantae; phylum Streptophyta; class Magnoliopsida; order Brassicales; family Brassicaceae; genus Camelina; species Camelina sativa. The sequence continues at coordinate 18,057,927 of NC_025697.1, forward strand.
CGTCGAGGATCCTTTGGCTTCCATCTTTGAGCACCACAAAACAGACAAGTCTTTTCCTTTTCGTCATCTTTCCAGAATATCATACAATTGTTAATACAAACATCAATTGTATAATATGGGAGACCTAAATTGCGCATTAATTTTTCCGTCTCGTAATGTGAACCCGTTGCCTGGTTTCCTTCTGGTAAATACTCATTCAATATTTCGCACACCGAATCCACTAACTTTTCACTCATATTATACTCCGCCTTATTTTGCATGACTCGAGCAGCTAACGATAATTGTGAGTGACATTCATGGAAACCATCGTATAATGGATTTTTTGCGCCTTCTAACAAATCGTAGAATTTCTTTGAATGATTACGTATTGGTTCTTCTACATTTTGAGAACTACCCTCATGATAGTTATCATCTAAGCCCACATTATAACGAAATGCATCATTCACCATATCCACATATAGATTTTCTACTACATTACTCACATCTACATTACTCACATCTACATTATCTACATTATCAAGTTCCTATATCCATATTGATTTCTTCCCCATGTATATACCAAATATAATAATCAGGCATAAATCCATTGCTAAAAAGATGATTCCAAATTCTGTTTCCCGACATAAATTTATCGTTCTTACAAAGACTACAAGGACAGTGGAACATACCCCCATTATTTTGTGCTAGAGATTGACTATTTGCAAATGTCATGAACTGCTCCATCCCCGTTGTAAACTCCGCCGAAAAATTGCCCGTCACTTCATCGAACCTCTTATACATCCACTCTCGAAAATTACTATAATTGTAATTCCCTGATATTATACAAGAGTAATAGAATATATATATATATATATATATATATATTTTTGAAGATTTTTTTTTTTAACTTTGCACAAATGTGTTTGTTTTGATCGAGTGAGAAGAGAAGAAATGGTGAGTGAGGAGAGAAGAAGTGGTGAAGCTGGTATATATAGGCAATTTTGGTGACTACCAAGCGACTAATAAAAATCAGTCGCATAATACAAGTACACCAATCTCCGAACGAAATAAACGTGATTTTTAATACCGGCAGATTACGACTTTTATACGACTACGTTACGACCCACCAAAAGTGTCGCATAATAGTCGCTAAATAACGACTACTAAGCGACAACCTGTACGACCCGCCGATATTGTCGCAATATAGTCGCCTAATTGGTGACTTGTATGCGTCTACCGAATTAGTCGTAACTGAGGGACTATATAACGACAAGGTTACGACTGCGTTTATAATTCTATATATTAGTCGTAAAGTAGTCGTTAAATGGCGACTACTTTGACGACTACTATATGTTGTCACAATTTAGCGACCACAGTACGATCATTTCTATTTAGTCGTAAAATCGTCGTAACGGAGTAACTAAATAATCGCTAAATTTAGCGACTGAATAATAGTCGTAAAATGTAGTCGGCTATGGCGAGTTTTCTTGTAGTAACACGATTATATATGATTCGTCGCAAAATAGTCGCTAAATTTAACGACTACGCATTTAGTCACCGATTGTAGTCGAAAAAACCGTGTTTTCTTGTAGTGGATAGATCCTCACATTTAGAAAAAGTATATAGAATTGAAAAATTTAAACAAAGAAGATGGTGGAGAGTGATCCGATGATGATTACATGAAGAAAAATGTGGTTTGACATTAGCCGGAGAACCACCAGAAGTGTCTGGGACAAAATCCATAAGCATTTCACCAAAGGAAACAATTAATGAAGTAGCCATCGTTTTGTGAAAAAAAACCAACAAATTACTCAAAACATGAAATGTTAATTACACGAAACCAAGAAACTTCTCTTTATTAAGCTGGAGAATATGCAACAGGGAAGGCTTGAAAAATGTGATAAGCATTAATAAAAAAAAATCCAAAATTTGTACTAGCAAAAACTCGCTTACTCCAAGCTTTGACTACTGTAAACAGCCTTTAATTTATTACAAACTATCTCAGTTCTAAAGTAAAGATCAATAAATCTTGTTTTGATAACACAACGTACCAAATTCTTTGTTAACAAGGTATTTATATATTACTCTTAAAATATTAACTCTTTTTAGTTAGTTGCATTATCTTAAATTATTAAATTTTGAACAAAACTTATGGAATGATGATATTAGTCACTAGTTATAGAGTCATTTATACAGAGCTAATTATATACATTTTCTTAGGGTTTTAAACCTCAAAAGAGACATTGTCAAAACTCCATGATTAGAGTTTACAAATCTCTCCGATTCTATATCAACTCGGGTTCCAACATAACTGTCCTCAACGATTCTTTAGCTTGCTTGGTCTTGTTTGTACAGTCGAAGGAAGAATATGAAGATAGCTCATTACTTGGAGACACAACGGCGAAAGCTTCGATTTCTACATCTTCGCAGACTAAGGTTTGTATTCCGGCCATTAAAACACCAAAATCGAGAGCTCTTCCATGTAGAAAGCGATCTTTGCATAGCTTTTCTGACAAATCCGTTAAAATTCTCTTCTTTTGTCGATTCATATATCCGACGATTTTTTCAAGAGCAATTTGACCATCAATTTGAAGCTGCTGAAGAGAAAATTCCGGCCGAAAGGAATAAACGTACATATATCGATAGAAAACAGGAAGAAGGGCACGAACGCTTGTGGAACGATTATTTTACTGATAATCCAACTTACACGGAGAGGCAATTTCGCAGACGGTTTCGAATGAACAAGTCATTGTTCTTGCGTATTGTGAATCGTCTCAGTGAAGAAGTTCCATATTTTCAACCAAAAAAGGATGCAACCTTCCGGAATGGTTTAACACCGCTACAACAATGTACTGCAGCAATCATCTCATTCTGTGGTTCTTTCTCATCTCGATGAATTCTTTTAACCAGAAGTTGAATACACCTTTGCTTGAAAGATTCTCCAACTATAAACACTTTGCTTCCTTTCAAATTCCAACAATCATGTAGAAAACGCTCTTGATATCTTCCTCTTCTTCTTCGAAGCGTGTGTAATATTAACGATGTTGGGAGTCCTTTAAACTGTCGATTTTGCAAAAATCTGCTAGAGAGACTTGTCAATTTTCAGAATTGGACATTTGATTTCACGAGCTATTGAACAGATGTTTTCTTCTCATTATCCAAGTGACGAACCAGAGAAAAAGTCTACAGATGGGTGGATTTCGCGTTTTATTTTCCTGCTCTAAGTGGGCTCTTTCTGGGCCTGATGTGATTATACTAGATTTTTGGACCAAGATTCTGTACGCAAACTCAGATTGATAAATTTCCTCTCTTCCTCGACATGATTCTGATCACAAACCACCTCTCTGATTTTTTTTTTTTTTCTCGCTCCTGAGCTCACAACGGTCATATGGCTTCTTTTGAATCACATATTTTCTTTAATTCATCTGTAGTTTCGAACCAACGTTTACCATAACTCATTCTTTCTAGTCATCACAACAGCTAGAAATCCATTCACAATAGCTAGAAATCCACTCTTTAATTATCGTCACAAAGCATAATCAAATCCATGGAATCAACCTCCACGATTCCTCCAATACTCTAAATTCATGTCTGTCTCCAAAAAACCTGAAATTTTCTGAAGAGTCAAACAATGATTCCACTTATATATGAGCTCCATGACTCCCAAATTCAAAACCAGCTTTACTATTAAAGTTGTTCTTGATAGAAGCTTGATCCAACCGATTGATCACCTTCTCCTTTCTCTCTCATTGAAACTTGAGCATATGTTTTAAGAGTATTCTTCAATTTCACATAACCGACCTTTTTATCCTAAGGAGAACCAACAAAACCCTCTGTTTGATCTAAGTACTCGATAGTTTCTCTTCCCGACGAAGAACCAGAACATGATGCAAATCAAATCACCATCTACAGTTGAACAAAAAAAAAAGCAGCAGCAATTCACGTCTAATTCATACTGAAAGCAGCTAATCTCTAAAATGTTTAGCCTTTGTAGTTAGCATTATCAATAGCCACATGTAGATGAATAGCAAAAAGAAAAAAACCATGATTAGATAAGAAAGCAGATTGGGGCATTTNTTCTTCTTCGAAGCGTGTGTAATATTAACGATGTTGGGAGTCCTTTAAACTGTCGATTTTGCAAAAATCTGCTAGAGAGACTTGTCAATTTTCAGAATTGGACATTTGATTTCACGAGCTATTGAACAGATGTTTTCTTCTCATTATCCAAGTGACGAACCAGAGAAAAAGTCTACNCATTTTGCAACTTGATCTGTCCAAACAGTTATATATGTCATAAATAGAAAACTAGATATCAAGGGGGGAGTTAGGAAGTGAAAGGAAGATTTGTTTACCTCCTCCTTCAGCTTCCGGGTCTAAAAAAAGATGCAATCTTTTCAGCTCAGGAAACCTGACCTTACANTTCTGGGCCTGATGTGATTATACTAGATTTTTGGACCAAGATTCTGTACGCAAACTCAGATTGATAAATTTCCTCTCTTCCTCGACATGATTCTGATCACAAACCACCTCTCTGATTTTTTTTTTTTTTCTCGCTCCTGANGCTTAAGTGATAAATCTACCAATGACAACGCTTTAGCCAATCGCTCCTGTAGTTTATCCCCTGCAGAAAGTTCTGAGAGCATCTTCTCCATAGTTTGCCTCACTACGTTGATCAGATCACTTCGACTCTGACCAAATCTACTGGTTTTCAGTTGATGTATCATTCTCGAACCTTTAAGTTTCTTTTCATGGCATGTCGGGTCTGCTTCAGGGACGAATCTGTTTTACAAAGGAAAACAAAGAACAAGAGCTCATAGTCATATAATCAATCAGCTAAACCAAAGGGAATAGCAAAATAGAAACTTGGTAATGAACTCACTCAGTCTTTCCCGGAGAGTGGTCCTTGGATTCAGACATATCAATACCCAACAGCCACCTACAAGGTTTTTAAAAGTTACCAAAGACAGCAAAAGACAAAACAAAGTTTAGAACTTCTTTCCATCGGAGCATTAAAGGTTGAAACTTTCACAAAGCCCTAATAAGCAAAGAGATTGCTTCAAAACCAAAGCACTTGAGATTTCCTCCATCTAAGTTACAAATTATGTTCCTAAATTCACACACGAACATATAAAACCAGAAAGAGAAGAAACCTTCTTTTGAGACGAATCTGAAAACACATATTTGTGGCTAAGTCTAATTACGTGTATGATCGACTCTGAGTATGTATGAGCATAAAGTAAATAAGACACAAGTTTTGTTAACGGGGTTCGGATAACCTACATCCCCGGGACCTAGTCCAGAATTCATTCACTAGAAAAGGCTGCAACCTACAATTGCTATATGGCAACCACCACTCTTTCCTAGAATTACAATGAAAGAAGACTACCACTAATTGTCTTTTCCGACTAGTGTAGATCTGCAACAAAACCATCAAAAGATATCTCTATCTTGTTGATGGGGCGACACCACACATCTTGTGTGCATCTCTTGAAACTACCTTGAAGCGCGCAAGTCTTCATGAAGCGCCTTCTCAGTATTATATCAATTGCCCAACCCCTAGGGTTAGCAACTTTCCTATTATACAACAAATAGGAATTGAGAGATTAACAATTGTACAACCCCTAGGATTGACAATTTGCCTATTATACAACAAATAGGAATTTCCTATTATACAACAAAAAGGAAATTCCTATTATACAACAAAAAGGAAAGTTTCTCTCCATGATCCCATCTTGAATCTTCCATTCAAGATGTTCATCCAGCTCAACAACCGCCACTTGGCTTACTTGGCTTGTCCAAGTCGGCCTTAAGCTTCTGTACTCAAACTCTTCAATTCAGCTTCTTGTACTACTTCATGTATTAACGTCGGACAAGTACAAGAACTGCTTCAGACGTTTGATACATCTAACTGCTCCTCTGATATATCTAACTGCAGAGTTCTTGATTCAACACCTTATCTTCTTCTCTGCTTTGTGTCAATCACTGTGTCAGCACGATCACCAAACGCTACTTAAGCTTTGCTCTACCAACATATGTATCAAGTAATACTTCATCCTTCGTATCAGCTTTGTCCACTATCTTTGTCTAAACTATTGCACCATCACTGTGACATCTATGATGTATCTCTCTATCCATGTTTCATCCATTACAGCCACTTAGTAGAAATTTCACCACATGTTCTAAACCTTATAAAACTTCATTCAACACAACATCTTCAGAATCTACATCGTTTTACTAGTTCATACTATCTCTTGCATCTCTGAAATTGTGAATTCTCGGTTTGGGATTTAGCCAATTGCGAAAAGAACAAACATGAAACACCTTCAAGCCACCAAACCCAGTTCGAAAGTTCAAAAGTTGATCACACAAACACCAATAAAAACAGAGAATCATATGCACGACAATCCAATGTTTTGGAACAATTTACACCAAAAACAAAAAAAAAAAATTGAATGAGGAGATTAGAAATCGAAAAACTCACCGGAATCAAAAAGGCGAAGGGCAATCTCTGAATTCAATCTCCTCCGAGTTCAATCGAGGGAGAGAGAGGGAGAGGAAGAGAAAGAATAAAAATCAATCGACCATCAAAAATATCCTCCGACCCGAATCTCCTCTGATTCCATCTTCTTTGATTCCATCTTCTTCCATAGCCAATTCACGACTTCGATCGAGAGACAGATAAACAAAGAGAGGGAGAGAGGAAGAGAAAGAAAATAATCAATCGAATTTGTCCAATAAATAAGTGTCACGTACCGTCTCTTATTATCAAATCCAGTATACTATATAAGAGAGCCTCTTAATTTTTTTCTTTGTTTCTGATTTATTTTTTTCTTCTTTTCAGTTATATCCCCTCTTAAAACCTACCGATAGAGAAGGCCTTAAGAGTGACTAATTAAGGTTGACAATGACACTTTTGCCTATTTTATTGCTGCCGTTTTTTTTTTATTAAGTTCGTCCAAATTTTTTTTGAGAGAATTTATCATTATCTTAAATTTATCAAAAATTCATATAAATTTAGTATTTTTTCAAATTTTTTATGCCAAGAAACTAAAAGAAAAATATATGTATAATATGTAAATAATATATATGTGCTTTAAGTTACATGTAAATAATATATATGTGCTTTAGTGGTTATGTTTTTCAAATATCGAATAGGGTCTACATTCAAGACCAAATAAAGGTCTACAAAAAGCAATTATCTCATTAATAATTAACTATAGATTTTCTTTAATTATGGTATCAGATTAATTAATTGTATAATAATTTCCTTATTATTTTTATAAAATTTATAACTTAAAATAAAAATTATGTTTTTATGTTGTTTAAAAAATATTTTTTTTATAATTATCTACTTAATTTTTAAATTTGTTGAAACAAAATAGTTAATGGATAAAAATGACTGTATCACTATCACATGAGTTACTAACTTCGAAAACTAAGTTTTAAATTATAAAATGTTATTGTATTTAATAATAAAAATAAATATTCATTGAAAATAGGAAGAAAAACAGAACAAATCTCTCCATATATACCAAAAAAAAAATATTTTTCTTTATAATACGGTAAAAACATTAATAATTCTAGTTACTATTTGATTCTATCGGGACTGAAAGTCTAATACTCCTTCTGGGGTTTTTAGTTGTCATTCTAGGTTGTTTCACACATATTAAGAAATATATAAATAGTCTATTATACCTTTATTTGAACATTAAATTTAAGCATTTAATATTTTATTTATATAGTGAAGGGTAAATAAGATAATTTCTATTAAAAAGTGCATTGAAAACTGAGAATGACAAGTAAATTGAACCAAAAAGTTATGGCTAGAATGACAAATAAATAAAAATGGAGGGAGAAACTTTTTCTCGAATTTGGCTGTTTATTTGCACAGAACATTGTGGTTATGCTTTATTTTTCTTTTTGGATGGCAATGGCAATGTGATTTTGATTTTTTGTATATATATATATATATATATATATATATATATATATATATATATATATATATATTGGTCCAAGTGGTAAAAAAAAAACCATTTTGGAAGGTATGACAAAACACGAGATACACCGAAAAAATCCCACTAAGGCACAAACAAACCAGGTGCCGAGGTGCGCATACATAGTGGCACACTCATTTAATCAATGAGCTATCAAATTCACAATTTTACTCCTTTATCCAGTTGCTTCTTAAAATGGGGGAACATGTCAAAATGCCATAAAAGAAAAAAAAAAATCTGGCATGCCAGTGTTTAATCTGTATGCCATAGAAGTATGTGATATTTCTGAATTACCCTTAATGAAGGAGAAGGAAATATAATTGATTTAAAATAAAAGATAAAAAAATCAGTTCTGAATCCACCCGCTTCCCCTCTCTATCCGATCCAACCCGTTTCTAGATCTAAGGGTGAGAAATTAAAACGAGCCCCGATTTCTTGTTTAGTTCCATTTCCCCGATTTCTTGTTCAGTTCCATTTCCGATCTCTTCAACTTGTGTTGCTTGAATTACCCCACATGTCAGTCGCTGCCCCCGATCTTTCAGTTGGTAAGTCAAAATAATAATTCTCCTATCATCCACAATTGGAGAAAGAATGTGAGATGAGTGAAATTAAAATTATGGAATGGATTTTTATATGCATTGGTAATTATTAGAATGTAGTTGGGTAATTGTATTGTTTATAGTGGGGAGTGTAGTTTCCCAGTTGGTAGATGTTATTGGATGTTACGAAAGTTGCAGACGGACGAAGGTTCCACTGTTACTGTTTTTAGGACAACTTGGGACAGCTAGTACACATGAGTTATAGTTGTTTCTGGAAATCGTAATTGTTATATAGTTTGTTCTATTTTCAGGTGTCGATGAAGAAGAACATCCTAGTAAACGTACATTTTCACTATAGAGGATCATATTCAGTAGAGCATGAGTGGATTTCCAAAAGCTCTTTATATGTTGTATTGTTGAAGACATCATCGTTAGAGAAGATAACTTATTCAGTGCTATTGGATAAGATCTGTAAGAAGATTGTATTAGATAGAGCCACAAGAATGGTGAGATTGAGTTACAGTCTATGTGAAGGTCGAAGAGAGTCAAATATTTGCGATGAAGAGGATGTTTATGTATTTTTAACTTCATTGGATAAAGATGGGTTAAGACCAGTTTTGCGTGTGGAGTTATCTGGTGAGTCAGAACTTATGGAGGGGGGCGAGCAACTTTCAAGAGCAGAGCGAGGAAGTTCATATGGTGTTAATTATGTGGTGTTGGAATCCAATGGTAGAGTTGATGATGTAGTTAATGATGCAACAATCTTGACTATTCACAAAGAGGGGGATCAACAGAATGAACCGATCATTGAGGAGTTGATGGAGAATGCTAATAATGATGATTGTGAGAATGTATCAGGTAAAGAAATTGTGGATGTGGATCACCCGATGGATGACTTTGTGGATGTTAGGCATGAATATGTTGAGCTTTCATTTAAAGAAAAAGTGCATGTTGTTAAAGAATGGGAAGATGTTATGGGTTTGAAAATAGACCAAGAATTTGCTTCTAAGGAGGCGGTTTGGGATTTGTTAAACAGAGCTTCAAATGAGAATTGTTTTAGTGTCAAGGCAGTTAAGTCAGAACCGACGCGACTTATGGTACGATGTACTCAAGCTGCAATAGGTTGCAAATGGTACTTACTAGTTGCAAAAGTTGAGAAATCATATTTTTGGAGTGTTAGGGTACATAGAAAGATGCATACATGCTCTCGGTGTGTTGAGAGTACAAGTTATGTCAAACAAAAAGGCACACCACGATTGGTAGCAAGTGTTTTGCATACAGACTATCCAGGTAAGTTTGATACACCGACTCCGAAAAATATCATAACTCTTGTTCAAGGAAGACTTGGTTTGGATTGTTCCTACTCTACCGCCTTGAGAGGAAAAAAACAACATGTTAGTGATGTTCGGGGGAGCCTGAAACAAGTTACAAGATGTTGTATTCTTATTTTCACATGTTAAGGGAGGTCAATCCTGGGTCAGTAACAAGTTTGAAATTGGATGAAGAAAATAGGTTCAAGTACATATTCATCGCTTTGGGCGCTAGCATTGAAGGGTTCAGTGCAATGAGGAAAGTGATAGTTATGGACGCAACTTTCCTTAAGACTGTCTATGGTGGTATGTTAGTTTTTGCAACAGCTCAGGATCCTAATCAACACCAATACCCCCTTGCCTTTGGTGTAATTGATAGTGAGAATAATGATAGTTGGAACTGGTTTTTGACAAACTTGAAAAGCGTTATACCGGATATTCCTGGATTGGTTTTTATAAGTGACAGACATTCAAGCATTATCAAGGCTGTGGTGGATTTGTACCCGAGCGAATATCATTGCAATTGTGTTTGGCATTTGTCGCAAAACATAAAAGATAAGGTTACGCATGACAAGGATATCGCCGCAGAAAAATTCAGGGACTGTGCTAATCTTTATACCAAAATTGAGTTCGACAAAGAGTATGCTGATTTTAGGAGCAGGTTCCCAAAAGCAGCTAAATTTCTAGATGAGAGAACCAAGATTGACAAATGGGCAATGTGCCAATTTGAAGGAGATAAGTACAAAATAGTTACTAGCAATCAAGCAGAATCACTAAACAGTACATTTCGACCTACAAGGAAGTTACATTTGTGACCTATGATTGATGCAATTGTCGAGAAAATCTCTGAATGGTTCAACAAACATAGGGAAGAGGCTGCTTCTGCTCCCGACACAACACATGTGGTGCCATATATGGAGAATATATTGCACGAGCGATGTGCAACTGCAGCAAAGTTGTCCGTGACTGAGCTTAACAGTTTGGAGCTTGAATATAGCGTAATTGGACTTGATGGTGTGACTTATTTGGTTGATTTGAAGCTGAAAAGATGCTCCTACAGATGTTTTGACATAGACAAGTACCCTTGTGTACATGTTATAGCCGCAGCGAGAAAGCTCATGAGGAATGAATGGAGAACAGCTGATATCAACATCTATGGTCTATGCTCTAAGTATTACTTGATAGAGATGTGGGCTTTGGCATATTATAGAACAATTTATTAAGTTCCACATGTGTCTTATTGGAATGTTCCTGCAGAAGTTGAGGCCATGTCTGCAAAACCGCCGGATTATACACCAAAAAGTGGAAGAACTCAAGAAACTTGGTTTCCATCTGCTGGAGAACGTCGCCGAAAGAGGAAAAGAAGAACAAGCGTACTTGTGGCATAGATTTGGAAAAAAATTTGCAACACCCTTGATTCGATTGATGTTGAAACAAGATTTTGGTATTGACGGGATCTGGTCATCGACATGTATTCGGAATTTTATGTATTGTTTTCAGTTAAGTACAATTGTGTATTGTTTTCCAATTAAGTAATTCGGAAGATACAACTATTACAATTGTGTATTGTTTCAATTAAGTATATCGAAAGGTACAACTAGTACAATTATATATTGTTTTCAATTATGTGATTCAGAAGGTATAACTAGTACAATAGTGTACTGTTTTCAATTATCGGATTGGGATGGATCCGAACTGATTTATGTTTTTGGGTCGGATATAAGCTTGGATCGGATTCTCTGGTTGGGTTTGTAGTTTTTTGATTTTTGTTAGGTTTTTTAGTCTTTTCATAATTTCTGTCCATTAAAAATATTCATCCGGAAATTAATTATTAGAGCACTGGCATTGTAAATTTTTTTTGCCCCGATTGTGGCTTTCCAGACATTGTTCCCTTAAAAAAGGCTAAAACCGTCATTTACAATATCCAGACAAGAGGAAAATGTATCAAACCACCAGCCAAACGCCTCTTGGTTTCTATTTTTAAAACTCCCCAACTTCACATCCAAATCCAATATTGTTGGCTTCTTCTCTCTTTACATAAACACACCAATCCACTTCACTTTCTCTACACATCATCAAAACAAACAATTCTCTAAAACGTAAAACACATAAAAAAAACGCAGGAAGGTGTATACAAAAAACTCTAAACAAAAGATGAGTTCTACTAGCAAAGCATGGACAGTGGCAGTGAGCATTGGAGCCGTAGAGGCGTTAAAAGACAAACTAGGTCTTTGTCGTTGGAACTACATACTCCGGTCTGTGAACCATCATCTCCGTAACAACGTTAGATCTTCTTCTCAAGGGAAAAGGCCTTCTTCTTCTGTCTCTGCTGGGGTTATCTCCTCTGCTGAGAGTGAGAAGGCCAAGAAGACTGAAGATTCGCTTAGAACTGTCATGTACTTGAGCTGTTGGGGTCCTAATTAAAATTTTGTATAATATATAATTTTTATACTTCTATGAAAATTCATTGAAACATCATTATTTCATATTCAATTTTGGTTTCAACATAAAACAAACATTTCAAGAAATCTAAAATAAAATCAAGATTGCAAAAATTTCAAGTCAACCAAGCTAATAAACCAACGATTTGAAGAGAGTAACACAAAATTTACATGTTTCAGTCATAATTGAACTTTTTAGTTTTTGTCATTGTGGAATATACTCTTCTTTTAGCACACATGACACAAGTCCACAAGCTCAGCATAGTGAGACATTGCAAGTCCATGAAATTAGGATTGTGTGTACTGAAACTAACCTAGAGGGACTGACTTGGTCCAAGAAGTGTTATCTAGTTGAGTAAGTTTAGTATCCAGAACCTGATGTAGGATCTTAACTCCGTAAATTACAGTGGAAACCTCAGAATTTAAGAGAGATAAGATTGCTTCTTTAGAGTTTCCCATTAGATTTACACAACAGTGAGTCTTGAATGAATGAAAGAGAAGCCAAAGATTCAACATGTGGGGTAGTTTTCACTAACTTGCAAGACAATTATAACAACGGTCCTTTCCATTAGTCTAAGTATCATAATCCCCCATCAACACAGATCGGCTTAGTTCAAAGATACAACACAACAAACAAACATCAAATGTGAAGTCACTTACTACTCCTTTAAGCTATAACATTTCTTCACAGCTTCAGTAATCTCCCAGACAACTTTCATGTCTTTAGGGAAGACAACCACATCTCCTTTCCCTATCTCAAAGGTTTCATCTTTTTCGTTGAATCCGTCGACATTCACTTTCACTTTCCCTTCTACGAAAAACATCGTCTCTGTCTTTGTAAACTCCCATGGAAACTTGCTTGGAGCTCCTTCCCACCTTACACAAATGCACATCACAACTCAGTCTAAAATGTGATCTCTTTCTCATTTTTTTTCGTCTATTTCCAATTAAGCTATCAATTCACAAAATGTACACACTAACACAAATCTACATGTTCTCAGACACAATTAGACTCTAAATACAGATTCTTGCAGCAAGAAATCAAACTGTCCTGACTCCTGATCACCTAAAATACTCAGATTAGATCAACACTAACAGTTCTGCTTGTTAAAACCCTAGTTCTCTATCAACGTCATTGAAAGAGAGAGAGAGAGATAAGAGAAAGTTACAGACTTGGGCCAAGAGGAGACGCCTAGTTGAGCAAGTTTGGTATCAGAAGCTTGACGCAAGATCTTGACTCCGTGGATATTAATAGGAAACTCAGAATCGGAGGAGATAGAGAGGATTGCTTCTTTAGGGTTAAGCTTCGTGGTGATGAAGGGAACGCAAACGCAGACTGTTACGAGAAGCAGAGACAGAGTTAGAAAATGATTACCCATTTGGATTTTTCACAAACTCTGAGTGTAGAAATAGATGTAGTAGAAGCCAAAGATTCAAGCTTTTTTTGCAAGAGATGGTCTCTTCGAATTTACTAAATCTGAGAGTTGAAAACTGAAACTGGTGAATGGGTGAGGCAGAGATGGTTGACTTTTTGAGTATATGAAGCCCTGAGAGATAAAGAACCGAACCAAACTTTAATTGAGATTTTTGGTTGTTCGGTTCGGCTTCGGTTATTGGTTAAGAATCAAACGGCGAGATGTTAAATTTAATTTGGTTAAGTAAGAGCTTCAGATTAGTTTGGTTTTTGGTTAACTGAAATATATGTTTTTTTTTTAGATATAACCGGATTTATAGCACAACTAGACTGGCTTTACCATGTGATACAAAGCTTAAGGTGTAGTATGCAATTTAAAAACGGACAGTCCCAAATATTAAACATTTTTCTGTGGCGATTGTTAGTAGAAGCACTAGCAACAAGCGCAAATTTCAAGCGAAAACACATGTGGAATGGTGGAAAATAATCTGGCTTTGGCCAAGAATGGTTAACCTCACAAGAATATATTCAAAGCCTCAATCCAGTCACTGCCTCTTCATCAACTATGCTGCAGAACAATATAAACACCCCCTCGTGGATGATGGATCAAATTCAAATGTAACTTTGATGACTCGTGACAACATCCAAACCAGTGATCTAAGCAGAATCGGCTTAAAAATAGTCAAAAAAGTTATAAACTTTGTCCAATTTTTGAAAAATAGACTAAATTATATGTCAAAAAAAAAAATTCAAATCTTAAAATACAATATTTTTTATGTTAATTTAATATGGTTCTAATGCAAATACACTCCTTGCATTGTGACCTCGAAAGAAACCCGAGTCATCTTTTATTATTCCATAATGCATTCAACATTGTAAAAGATATGATTACAAGATACAAACTTACTTGTATAGACTCTAGTAGCCTTATGAGGATAAGAGATTAAAATCCCTTTAATATATATATTAAGGTAATTCAGATTCTACAATCTCTCCCTCTCCTCTATAATAACGTTTCTTCACTTCTTCAGTTACATCCACAAAAACTTTCATGTCTTTAGGAAACACAACCAAATCCCCTGCCATTAATTCTAAGGCTTCTCCTTCTTTGTGATGCTCTTCTACCTTCACCTTCAACTGCCCCTCGACGAAGTACATCGTTTCTGTGTTCTTAAACTGCCATGGAAATTTGCGTGGAATGCTTTCCCATCTGCTTAAGTATGATCTCGCAGTTAGTCAAACCATATACATGTACTTATGACTCAACATGACTTTTAAATCTACTTATTCTAACTTTCCAAGGTTTGATGAGTGTTTTCATTTTTTTTTTCTTTTTAATGAAACAATTTCTTTGTTTATTTTTTTTTAGGGTTAAGTCCCACCATAGATGATAGAACAAGATCACATCTTTAATCTCTATATACTTATTTACCCAATGTTGATAAAAGTTTAACCCTAGTGGCATATTACAAAAATGTTATTATATTTTAATTAATTCAATAAGTAACAAAAGAAAAGCTTATATTAGTTTATAACATAACAAAATAATATTTTGGAAATTATTTAATGAAATTGTTTGAAAGATCTCATTTATTGTTTCAAAAATCTTAAGAAATAGTAACAAACTATTTTGAACAATAATAAAACTAAAATTAAATATATTCATCCCTAAATCGTTTAATAATGACAGATATATTTTAAAACTAAAATATAACATTGCTTTTATTTGAGATATATTGAATATTATACATATTTTATTAAATAATTTTTTCTTATTAAAATCTAAGAAATCACAAATGTTATATTTTATTCAGTATAGTATATACAACTAAAAATAAATCAAAAAGTTACATCAAAATTTCTAAAGGTGACCGCTTCAAAACATTTTTTTTATATTCTGGATTTTACAAATTTATATAATTCATGAATTTGAACATTGTTTCATGTACCAAAGACGGGTTGAAATCAAAATATGAAACAAAGTAAATTAAATTTAAAAGGTTATAAAATGTATAGAGTAAATCAAATAAAATTTCTGCTATTATTTTATTATTAACAAATTATAATAAAGTTTATGCAAATATTTCCGGTGTTGTACGGCACAAAGGTAACTATCTAGTTTGTTTCTTTATTTTCTGTTTTGATTGCATATGTTTAAAGCATATATAATCAATCTAAGTAAAACATGTATAAATTAATACTTGATAAATAATATTTATAGAAAATTAATATATATATATATATATATATATATATCTGGTCCGAGTTGGCTTGTGTAACAGTTGACACAATTTAATAAAATTATACATAGATATATTTTTAAAATTTTTATGTAAATATGATCTCATCAATACTATAAATTAATGGAAAATTTACAAAAAAATGTGACTTAATTAATATTTTCCAGAAAAAAATACTAACTTTTTTATTGCCATAAAGTACATACGCAGACTAATTTCCAGTTGATAAATAATACATCAACTTTCTTGTTTTTCTTCTAATTACCATGTTTAAGTTTTTGTTAAAGTCGTTGACTGCCTTAACACCGATAGATAGGAAATCAGAAAAACGGGAAAGTTGATGTATTTTTATTAACTGGAAATTAGTCTGCGTGTTTTTCTAGCAATGAAAAAAGTTCATGTTTTTTTCTGGTAAATATTAATTAAGTCAATTATTTTAGGAATTTTCCCTATAAATTAATAATTTTTATATGTAAGAAAATTTAGTTAAATAGGACTCTTGTGGTGTTTGTTTTTCTTGAATTTTATATTAATTCTTGTTAGAATTCAATTTTAATAGTTTTACTAAATCAAAATACTGGATTTCTAACCTGTTAGACATGATACTGGATTTCTTACTTGTAATTGGTTATAGAAATATACTGATTATACCCAAAAATATTTTTGATACGAGTTTTTTTCAAAGAAAATTAAGAAATTATGCAAATAAATTATAAAATATTATTACTAATTTAGCGATAAATTAATAAATGTATAAATCTATACTAATAAAAAGTAGAAGCTATAAGCTCCTAAAGACGTCCACTTAAGATTTTAAACCACCAATAGGGATTAGACATTTCACTAATTAACTTTTTAAAAATTCCTAGAATTTTCTATGTTAAGAATTATTTTAAACAACCTATCAGGATTTGACATGTCATTCATTAACATTTTTTTAAATTTCCAGAATTTTTTAGAAAAAGGAAAATTTTAAATTTATGGAAATAAAAGAACTATGCACAAATCCCACATCGGCTAGAAATGTTTTAGACAATGATTCAGAACTAGTATAAATAAGATTAATATGCTTCCAACAACGAATGAACAGGAAAGCTTGATTTATCAGGCGTCCAAGTTTAAAAGTATATTCGGTTTGATCCAGTTTTTTATTTAATCAAATTAAAACTTTAAAAAGTTTCAAAAAATAAATTATAATATTTAAAATTTTGAAAAGTTTTAATATTATAAATATTGAAACTTTTAAAAGTTCTTACCTTTTAAAAAGTTTTTAAATTTTAAAAGTTTAAAATATTATAAATATTGAAACTTTTAAAAGTTATTAGCTTTTAAAAAGTTTTATTATATTATAATTTTTAAATTTTAAAAGTTCAAAATATTATAAATATTGAAACTTTTTAAGAGGTTCAAAATTTATATTTCGAAACCATTTAAAAGTTTAAAATATTATAAGTATTTATGTAAAACATAAATTATCTTATTTATCTACGTTTGTGATTTTTATTTCTTATGAGCAGTAAAACATATTTTGTGTATGATTTTATAGATGAGTTGATATTCTTTCATTAATTTTTTATTTTTTATCTTATTTTTTATTTTTATGAGAAAAGAAATGATTTTGTTCTTGGAGTTTGATTGATTAACAAGTTGTGTGGTAGTCTTAAAAAAGGTTTTTTAGTGGAAGAATGTGAAGAAGTTGACGAGGATGAAGAAGAAAAAGAACCAGACGATAAAAGTAATGATGACGATTACCACAAAATTTGATAATAGAAATGACAAGAAAAAATATGAAGAATAAGAAAACATTGAATAAAAACACGAAAACATAGGTGGTAACGATCAATTAAATATGAAACGAGTTAAATTCATGATGATAAAATTGTTTTGTTTTTCTGGTAGTCAAAGAAATGGTTTAGGATATGTGAGTTCATCAGTTTAATTCGCCTCGCCTGAATGTCGAGTTAAATTCATGATTTTTTTTATTAGATTTGATTTTATAACACAACTGATTTTTATCTTTCAAAAAATTGTGTATCTGAAATTTAACATTTTTCTTAATACTAATTTAATTTTTTTATAAGATAATATTTTACTACCGTCATCAATCATATATAGTTTTCATCAAAATATATCAAATATACCCACGCGTAGCGTGGATTTAAAACCTAGTTACTATAATACCTTAGTCTTGTCATTCTAAATTTCATAGGTTTTACATTTGTCAGGTGGTTTCTTTGATCTATAGAAAACCTGGAACTCTAACCTGATGACTTTTTTGACAAAAGGTGGTCCTCTCAGACAATTCAAAGAAAGTTTAACTGACGTACGACAATTTATCAATTATAGGTCAAATTACTCATTTTCGACAGATTCTATAGAAGGATTTTTCATCCATAGAAATTACGTTAACAATTTTTTGAGGGATGAATCCATAAATCTGTAAAAATAAAATCAGTCAAAAATTCACATATTTTCCTGTTATAAGACCTAACAAAATGAATTTCAATAGGTTTTTCGGACAAGAAGTCAAGATGTTGTTAGAATGCTCTCATGATGAGTCTTATCATTATTTACCCTCATAGATTCAAATGACATGAATACGGATTCTCGACCTCTGTGGGAATTAATGGCCTAGTGCTTTATTTCTTGTTATCAGGCTAGATGAACATTAACATGCCACACGAATAGAAAGCAATTGGTTGGTTCCGCATGTTAATTATGATGTACTTTAAACCTTTAAAAGGGTAAAAACACTACTAAAAAGCCTAGTTATAAAAAAAATTCAAAAGAGTATAGGAAAGAAAACCGACAAAGGCCAAGAGGCAACCCCGAGTTCAGCGAGCTTAGCATCCGAAGTTTGTCTCAAGAGCTTGATTCCATGAATCTCATTGGGAACCGCTGGAGCGAATATCGAATCAAGGTTAAGTTCCATAGTTGAAAACTTAAAACTAAATAAAGAAGAAAGAAGAGATGAAAGGATGTTGTTTAGAGCATGCTTGATCACAAAACATATGTTCGTATTTAAAGTAACCTTTGCCTAAACATGAAAGTGGGGTAACATTTCCGAAAATGAAACGTAGTACATCTACCCATACAGGACAAACAGAGAAAAATAAGTTTGTGGAGCTAATTCTGTTCCTCGTGATAAATGTCGTCCATATATTTTGTTGTTGCTAGTACTGATTTTTGTGACCGATGTCGAAGGACGAGAAATTTATTGAGATTCCACTTTAACACATGAAAAATTATGTGAAATTTGATGTTGCCGTTATCAGATTTTGATATAAAAAAAGTTATCTCCCTATTATTAATTTGGATGTACAAAGTAACTTTTTGGGTGTAAGATTTATTATTTGTATTTTAACATCTAGAAAACATATATACTTAAAATAATTCTAAAAGAAATTAGTTTCCATAATTTATATTATATGCTTTTAACTTGCTAAAAAAATGTTGGGGATCAAATTATGGAGCGGGTAATTAGTGTTTACATAAATATGATTAGATATTTTTTTACAGAATGGTCTACTAAAATACACAAAATATTTTAGTTTGATATCAAATGAGTTAAGAGAGGTTAGTGCATGCATGAATTACGCCAACCCTATCTGGTACCAAACACAAAAAAATACAATCCACCTAAAATTATAGAATCTAAATGTTAAACAAAACATATTAAAACAAATACAAAAATCCAACATACAATTTTCTAAATAAAAAAACATACATTTTTCTGAATTATTATTAAAAATTTGTAAGATTATATCGTTTATCAACTTTTTAAAATATGTAAAGTAAATAGATGATAAAATTCTCAAAATGTGTATGAGTCCTATACTTAAACTATGTATATATATATATAAAAGACACGAGTAGTTTATTCAACCCAAACTGATACTCTATTTTAATATATATCAGTCCAAACCCATTTTCACTCATGTTTAGTTGGAGCTCTTGAGCGAGTATATAAGCACATCGTTGAGAGTGTATTAAAACTAACTGTAAGATGATAGCAATCACACACTTGAGGTGTAGATAAGATGATATCAATCACACACCAAAATGATAGCAATCACACACACTGAAGGACAGTTATATCACCGTTGTAAGGACCTTAGGACCCTACACCAGCCAGACGAATGACTCAAGCCCTCTTTTACTTGGAGTTTCTTTCATGAGTGGCAGGTAATATTTCTCTCCCTTCAATATGGATACCCAATGGTCCACGTCTATGGTGGGGAGCTCTAACCACCTTCCACCAACAGGTCTAATTAATCCTCTTCAAACCTTCTCATATCAATTGTATCAGATTCGACCTCACCACTTCCGATCTGAGTCTTCGAAAAAGGTCCTGTAATATAATTCTTCATATGCTTATAAAAATGGCAGTACAATTCTTCATATGCTTTAAAAAAAAATTGGATGACGATGGAACTAAAGAAAAATTGAGGTAGGGGACGTGAAGAACGTACACAAACCGTTGAAGTGTTTGTTGTACTCCGACGAGTCCGACCACCGCGTGAAGAGCCTCTGCATTTCTCCCAGTATACTCCTTGGGATGACCGTGAAGATGCCAACAATATATATTCTCAAGTCCATACTTGCCACAATGTGTGTTTGATTTCTTCTTAGATGATGAACACGTACTTTATATGCAACGCAAAATATTTTCCTTCAAATTTGTCCACAAATCATGTGCATCTGTAGTAAACAAAACTGCCGAAAAATTCGAGGTGTAATCGAAGTTCGTAACCACTCAATAACTATAGAATTAGACAAATCCATGACCCAGGTTTTACGGATTATTGGGGCGTGGAACCATTTCTCAGGTTTTAGGGTTTATTTTGATACATTTTGGTTTAACTCGGGTTATTTGAAGGGTGCTTAGTCCTTCTCCAATAAGTTTGTAGCCAAATTAAGAATTTTTGGAGGAAAAATATGATTGAACACAAAGCAATGAAGTTTAATTTAGAAACCACACTAATTTTTATTTGAATGAAATTGTCTCTAAATAAAGATTGAGTAATTTGTATATGATATCTTATATAGGAAGAAAATTCATTATAATTCATATATATAAATATCTCTCGACTTTAGTAATAATAATAAGAGAGAGTTGAGTTCTTAACCATTAATATATTAATTAGCTAATGAAAATTATGTTAACAGACAGTTGAATTCATGCTTTAAATGACTTACATTTAAAAATTTATTATTTAAAATGATATTTTTTGAATTAAAAATTTCATTAAAACAACATTGTTTTGGTACTAATAAATAGTGGTTAACAGCATATAAACGTCTGTTAGTTGCTCAATTATCATATTTAAAGTCATGTATTTTTTAACTTGGTCGAGGAAAATTAATATTTAAAAAAATTAGTCAACGAAAATTGATGCTTTAAATGATCTAAAACAAAGTTTATAATATATATATACTAGAAGTCATCCCGTGCTACGCACGGATTTAGCGTACAATGTTGTTCAACTTTAGTAATTTGGAAATTATTATTTTTATTTGTTTATTCAGAAATGGTTATTATTGTGATTTTAAAAATATACTGGTCATTTTAGTTTTTCTGGATGGATTTGTTTGGTGTTACTTGAGTTTTCCTTTTATATATAGTGTTAGACTATTTCAACACATGAACAAAATTTTGATTGTATAGTAGAGTGTGTAGTTTTTTCTTCCTTTAGATTTTTAATACATATTAGAGCATGTACATTCGTGAGAGACTCATTAATTTTCTCATCATATAAAATTATTTTTAGATGTAGAGAAATTTGAGAACATTTTTCTAATATTGTACGTCTTTTGGTGATTTTCTCGTCAATATAATATTTTTATTTTTAATGTAACTTAATATTTGTAATATAATTTTATTTGAATACTTATGCTGTTATTAAAACATATTAATATGCTTATTAATTATATTTAATTTTATTAAGTAGTTATTTTTCATATCATATATGTATTATCAATAATAAAATTATATATATTAATATAGTTTGTGAAAGTTTCACAATGCTAAATTATATGTTAAACCTTGAGAACCGATTTTCCCTTTTTCAATTATAATAATATTATTCTTTTTTCATTTATTTTAATTATTAGAGACTCTATGATGGTTTAAAACTTACACTAATTTTTGTATGAGTATAAACATGCAATGGTTTTGTTTCATCATCATCATATATGCAATTGAATAAAATGAATAATCATATTTGTCGTATCTACTTAGAAGATAAACCGTAAGATATTATAATGTCAAATGTCATAATAATAATATTTCTTAGAAAGTAAACTATTATATGTGAAAGTGGAAAATTATAGAAATTTTTTGTTCTTTTATTTCTAAGATGGTTAATTCTAAAGCTATTTGATACTAAGATTCTTAAAAATATATGATATCAATATACAATTAACATATATTACTCAAAACTATAGAAGTCAAATTAATCATATATAGTATAGAAAAATGCAACTCATATCATACTATGATATAAAAAGAAATCACAAGCTTAACAACATGATTTTTAATGACAGTAAACATACAATTTTCCTTTTTTATAACAGTTTTAAATACGTTTTTTTTTGCTTAAAGATGAAGACTACTAAGAAATTAAATTTACAATGGAGAAACTCATATGCATCGTCCAATAAGAAGAAGTTTTATCCTGCTTTACCACATGAATGTCCAAAAAAAAAGAAAAAATTGAAATTCTAAAATATAAGAAAGGACATACATAAATTGTATGACATCCATAATTCCTGGACCAGAGCTCATGGAGAGTAGGAAAGACAACATAAACACTCTAATGAATAAATAAATTTGTCTCGCATAATTTTTTTCTATGTAGTATTAAAGTGAACAATAAACATGCTAACCTGCAAAAATAATTTAAAAATTATTCAAGATACCTATTGAAATTTGGAAAGATATATAAAAATAATATAATTCTTTATCTGAACCTAATGACTGAAATTAAATAATAATAACTGAAAATTGTTTTAAAAGGAGAGTAATTAGAGATTGAATTCTAATTTCATGGAAAACGGAATGATTCTACTTTTATGGAAAACAAATTGGTAAGGTCTAATGGGAAATAAATGAGTAAGTATTTCTCAAATTACTTACGGAAAACATCCCACCATTAGATTATATAAGATTAAAGGCCATAAACTAAGCGTATATGATAATCCAAAAATTTATGAATTTATAAGAGAATTTTGAGAACACATAAATACCCCTCATTCTAACATAATCTAGAATCATTTCTTGTCCATGAATCATTTATAAGATTGAAACCCAGAAATAAATTTTATACATAACTTAGAATCCGTTTTTGCCCTGAATCATACATAAGATTGAAACCTGTAGTTTCAAAATTCTAAAATTTCAAAATAAACTATAATTAGTTTTTTCCTATGATGAAATATGAAGAGTTTTTTTGTTTGTTTTATGGGCCTCTAATTATTTATGTCCAAAGTACAAATGAATTTAATTAATTAGGTCCAAACAATAAAATAAATACAGGTGTTAGAGAAATAACATGCCAAGTGTCATCTCCTTAGCAAAAAACAGAGAAAAACCTTCTCATATTATATAAGATATATATATATATATATATTTCCTTATATAAATTTTATAATTTTTCTTATTTTTAAATCTTTTGTTTTTCCTTTAGCTTTCAATCTCTGAATATATTATAAAAAGAAAAGAAAAAAAACAAAATAAAAAAATATATATAACGAGGGGAAGAGATAAGATATGAATGGATCATATGTTATTACCATATTACTGATCCACAAAATAAAAATCAAAATAGAGCTTCTGTTGTAGTTAGTTAGTTGTAACCAGAGAGAACAAATTAATTAATAGTAAGTTATTAAGATATCAAAATGGGTTGCATTGGTCTTGTGAATTTAACAAGCATCAACCCAAATCGGCTTATCCTCACAAGAACATCAAACAAGTTCTACGACTCAAGAAGATCACCATCCATGGCTGGGATTAGAGCCGAGTCTATGGCTACTGAGAAATTGGGCATCACCATTGAGAAGAATCCACCTGAGTCCAAACTCACCCAACTCGGTGTTCGTAATTGGCCCAAGTACATCAGTTGATTTATGTATTCCTCTGTTTTTGCTAGTAAATAAGAAAGCTTTAGTCTTTTTTACTTGACCAAAGAAGAAAGCCTTTAGCTTTGTTTTTTGGTGCTTCAAAACAAGTCCTGGTTTCAATTTTTGTGGGTGTATTAGACAATCTTTTACGTCAACTGATCAGTCTGATATTGAAAGGATTAGTCTTTTTTGTTGCCCGTATAAGAAAGCCTCTCTCTTTTTTTTGTTTTTGTTGAATTCAGTCTCCATGATCATGTCATATGTAACCTCTGATCTTGAAAGTTGTAAACTTTTTTCTTGCCCGGATAAGAAAGTTTCTAGCTTTTTCTTTGTTGTTGTGGAAATGGTGATATTGCCATATGTAGAAGCCAGAAAGATACACAGTTTCTCAGTGTTGGATTTTTTCATTGCATAGGTGGGGTTGTCCTCCAAGCAAGTTCCCATGGACATATAGTTCAAAGGAGACTTGTTATCTGCTAGAGGGGAAAGTGAAAGTGTATCCTGATGGATCTGAAGAAGGTGTAGAGATTGAAGCAGGTGACTTTGTTGTTTTCCCTAAAGGAATGAGTTGCACTTGGGATGTCTCTGTTGCTGTTGACAAACATTACCAATTCGAGTGAGAATGGGTCTCAGTCTCTGCTCTGCATATTCGTGTGTAAGATAAGACTTTGACAATCCTTCTATGTTGATGGATACTTAGTTTTATCTGTCATATATATATATATATATATATATATATATACATATATCACTCTCTGCGTTTTTGGGATCTGTTTGCTTCGATATCTAAAGAAAAATTTTGCCTAGTCTAGCGTCCATCTGCTTATGCTTCCTGATGAAATTGAACCGATATTTTGGTTTGCAATTTTCCTGTAGTGTTAGCTTTAGTGGAAACTGGAGTCATATGTATCAATGTCATTCGAAGTGCAATATAAACAAATAGTTCGTATTGTTGAAAGTTTACTTGAGAATTTTTTTTTTCTTTTTTGTTAAAAGGTTCAAAGCTGAGTAGATAATAAAAGTGGTATTCACGTAATATCCATGGATCGATAATGTGGGTTTTGAAAGAAGAGAACAAGAAGTGGTTGAAGAATGTAGCATCCGATTTGTGATTGACCACTAATCTCCAAAGTTAGTGGGAAAAGACAGAGAACAAATTACGCATTTATCTTTAACCTCATGGTGTTAGAGACACGTTCACGTCTTCGCGATATGATATTGCTTGCCTTAAGTTTGTTTTAAATAATATTATTTGCGAGAAGACGCCCTAATTAAAGGAGATAAAAAAGACACGTTGATCGTAATATTTCACTTGGGGATTATATAAAATAACTTTACTTCTTGGTTCAAGATCTTGTAAACTTTACCTCCTTTAGGAGTGAATGAATGGAATACAATATGTTTGATCAAAAAAAGATATTTAGAAAGTCTCAAACTCTCAATCAAGGAAAAACACTGAAAACTTGCGTGAATCAATCCGTGGTTCGAAAAGCACTTGGTGATGTATCATATGTCCTCTCCCATGAACTTGTTTTGCCTTACTATTGAATAGTGACATTCTAGGGACTTATGAGCCATCCATCTTGTTATGCGAAGAGTGTTTGTTGGTTGCTATGATGAATGTGATTGTGTTATATATGTTGTGTGGTTACCTATACATTTGATGAATGTAATTTAATCGATAAGAGTATACATGTAATTAATCACACGTAGTACTTAGAAAGTGATTTGATTATTCTAGATCAAGTGTGTAGTATTAGATTTTGCTCAGACATCTCCCTTTATCTTGTTTTAGGTATATAAGATCTCTCGGGATGAGCCACGAGTTCGACTGGAGACGGAACCGTACAATAAATACGAAAGTATATGGAACATACATGTGTACTTTTTTTTTCTTCACAATAAACAACCCAGGTTTCAAATATTGTAAATTCTCGAAAGTGACCGTAGTAGTAAATTCTCGAAAGTGACCGTAGGTCGGACAGACACTATAACTAGTACTATTGATAAGTACACCGTACACGTTTACACGGTCTGGCTTACTGAAATAGTGAAATGTTCTCATCGTTAAATCTGATATTAAGACAGCTAGACGAATCCAAAGACGCAAAAAGAGAGGTCACTTAAAAAATGGTACCTTTCTTCGAAAAGGTTATTCAACAAACATTTTGTGGCTCCGAATAATTTTATCTCTAAGCTTAAGAAGATCTCCTAAATTTTTTCGTATATATAAAAACATTTACACCTAGCAGAAGATAACATTTTATATATAAAGGAAATGATTTTCTAGTGCTAAACGCATTTAAGCATGAACATATTATGTTTGGCCTCAATTGTCAACATCTGCATCAAAGGTTCGAATTTCATTCATTTTTAAGTTGGCCACCTAGCAAGTGATTGATACATTCACCATTTAAATATTATATTGTATCACTTCCTACATTTTACCAATGGTCCCCTTATCATACAACAGTTTACTCCTCGTGCGTATAACTCTCTCAAGAAAACATTTTAAAATTTTCAACAGTTATACAAGATTGCTTATCTAAGTAAAATGCTGGGAAATTCTAAACTCGTGTTTTCCAAATTTGCCTTTTAGACTTTGATTTTGACTTTGATATTTTTTGCTCGAATTCTCTCTTCAATCTACGAGCAAATGTAACATATTATGTTGACTCTTTAATTTCCATCTAGTACCTTATTCCTTCTACTTATAATTACTATAGTTCCTTTGAATCACTTCATCCATTGTTAAAGTCTTTTTGCTATAGTACTGAACTACTGATATATATACTATATATAAGCATTCTTTCCTTCGATCAATTATTCCTAATTCCAACAATTCTATTCTCAAGAATTGGATGAATTGATCTCTACATAGGCTAAAGTATCATGCATGGAATTGGATGATTTTGGAGCAAACAAATAATAAAGAACAATTCGTTTCATTCCAATTAAGGAAGAGAATTTTGCCACGTCAATTAAATTACGCATTTCAATATTTGCTTCTTCTTTTTTTTTTTCTCATTTCGTATAGAATTCTATATCGTATTCCTTCGAAACTGGAAAGAGAAAATCTCTGGAAAATAACGACGTGAAGTGGAAAATTTTATATATTGGTATCATATCAGTAATAGTCACCATATAATATGTGGCTGAAAATGTTCATGTACGTGTAATCTGTAATATATAAACTCACCTTATATGGCCAATAATAATGCATAGACAGACTCAAGAACTAAAAATGGAGAGAGTTGCTGCAAAACTATCTAAACTCCGTTCGCAGCTTACTAAATCTAATTCCCTATTTTTTCTCTACTTCATCTACTTCTCATTCTTCTCCTTTTTAGGGTTCTTGGCACTCAAAATCACAAAGCCAAGAACCACTTCACGTCCTCATGACTTGGACCTCTTCTTCACTTCTGTCTCTGCCATCACAGTTTCTTCCCTGTCCACCGTTGACATGGAAGTCTTCTCCAACACTCAACTTATCTTCCTCACTATCCTCATGTTGCTCGGAGGCGAAATCTTCACCTCTTTTCTAAGCCTCTACTTTTCCCATTTCACCAACTTCGTCTTCCCTCATAACAAGATTAGACATCTTATGGGGTCTTTTCATTTGGACCGTCCGATAGAGGATGGCCGTAGTGACCTTGAGACTGTAGTAGATAATTGCGAGGGTCTTAAAAAGATCGATGAAAGGGCATCTAAGTGCTTGTACTCGGTGGTTCTTAGTTATCATCTTGTATCAAACCTAGCTGGCTCTGTGTTGCTTCTTGTGTACGTAAAATTTGTTAAATCGGCGAGAGATGTCCTTAGTTCCAAAAAAATCTCACCTCTCACCTTCTCCGTCTTCACAACTGTCTCCACGTTTGCTAACTGTGGATTTGTCCCCACTAATGAGAACATGATCATCTTTCGCAAGAACTCTGGTCTCATCTGGCTCTTAATCCCTCAAGTACTGATGGGAAACACTTTGTTCCCTTGCTTCTTGGTTTTCCTCATTTGGGGACTTTATAAGATCACAAAGCGCGACGAGTTTAGTTACATTCTCAAGAACCACAAAAAGATGGGATACTCTCATCTACTCTCCGTTCGTCTATGTGTCCTTCTTGGATTGACGGTGTTAGGGTTTCTAATGATACAGCTTCTTCTCTTTTGCACCTTTGAGTGGAGCTCCGAGTCTCTTGAAGGAATGAGTTCGTACGAGAAGTTGGTTGGATCACTATTTCAAGTGGTCAATTCAAGACATACCGGGGAGACTATTGTTGACCTCTATACACTTTCCCCAGCTATCCTCATACTCTTCACCCTAATGATGTGAGTTGCAGTTGCTTTAAATCCTTTCCTGATATATTTATGCATATATGGACTCAAATTATGTGCATAATGTCGACATACACACAGGTGAAGTTTCTTATACACTTAATTATATAGTACGTGCTGTATCTTGTGTTTTTTAACAATAAATTAAACTAAAACAGTTGAGATAGTCCTTTTTTAGACGATCGAATACAATAAGAAAAGGTCACCACATGAAAGTTGGCTAGACTTTTCACTACAGAAAAAACCAAACATATTTGCCAAACGCTTTTTTATACCTAAACTTTAATACCCTGTAAATAACAATATGAACTATATTAAAATTCAAATTTGCTACCTAAACTATATAAAGTGTTGTCAATTTCAACTTCTATTCGAGTTTAACGATGTTGAGTCAAACGATCTGTAACATCCATATGACACTGGGATTGACCAAAACTAAGAGTTTAATGACTTAACATCATTAAACTCTGATTTAACACTGTTCGAGCAGAGGTTGAAATTAACAATATTTTATATAGTTTAAATAGCAAATTTGAATTTTAATACAGTTTATGTTGTTATTTGCTGGATGTTGAAATTTAAGTATAAAAAAGCGTTTAGCAAATAGTTGGGGTTGATTTTAACCATTTCCTCCGCATATTGTCACATATAGTTTCGAAAATTAGTGAATCAGTTACCTAACTTTTCTATAAAAGCAAATATTTCTATCGTAAGCTGTTTGTTTTCATGTGTTTCTTCTGCGAAACAAACAAGTAGAGCCACCAATTATTATGTTTTTGCTTGTGAGAAGACTCTCTGCAGAGCTTTTAATTTACATCTTTGTAAACGGAACCAAGGTCCAACTCTTTAGTCAGTACAGCACAAATCACTTCATCAAGTGTGTAAGACTTGTTCTAGCTTTGGTTCATCCCTGATTTTCTAAGCTCTCAACTATCATGCTCCTTGACTTTCTCTTCTTCTCTTCTAGATCTAGAATCAAAGCTACACAATGGTTCTTACCTTCATCTTTCCAACATATTTGTTTCCACGCGCCTCAATCTTTTAAAGCTTACATCAATTCAAGAATCTCTAAATGAGCAAGGATCCTTGTCTTCCATAAAATGTAATCACCACTCCCATCAAACTTTTCTAACTTCAGTCCTTATTCTTGAACTCTCTCTTAACTTGTTTTTATACACCTTCCACCTGGCTCCATCTCTTTGGACAGTGCAGCATCAATGACTTCCTCTAACGTTAAGTTCGTTCTATCATACGTAAACATATCTCTAACCGCATCAAATTGCTATGGCAAAGATATCAACAAAAATATAGCATGGTCTTCATCAGACATCTCTACTTTAGCATTACGTAATTCATCAATCAACCTCTGAAACTCATCAACGTTTTCTACAACAGACTTGGTTTCATTCATCCTCAAGCTATGCAACTTCTGTCTCAAGTAAAACCTCCTTGTTAAAGAACTAGTCATATAGAACTTTTAACATACCAGAAGCTGTTTCTTCCTTCATAATCTTTCGCAAAGCTTTATCTCCAACGCTGAGGATGATCATGCTCCTTGCCTCTGTTTGTTATTCTCTTCACGACCTGGACTCAACTTGGCAAAAAGTTTCTCATCTTCAGCTATTTTAACATACTTGTTTCAATCCTCTTCCTCAATCTTTAATACTTCCTTCAAACCATGAATACCAAGATGAGCATGGATTCTGATCTTCCATTAAGCTTTTTTTCTTCAAACATCTTAAAAGACATGTTGATATAAGTCTTTTCTTAGTTTCTGCCTCACAGTCAATTCGTCGAACACCTTGTGTGCACAGAGAATTCTAAAACCCTGAGAGATTTTACAATGCTTTTTCTCATGAGCTAAAAAGGAGCTACAACGTACACTGGTCTCTTATATATGGAGACTTTAACGGCGTTACAAGGATATAGCCGGGAGATTCCATAACAGCCAGAGCCGTGTCTGCTAAAAAAACTAACGACGTCTCTTTTTTCCATTCATAGTGAAATTACATTTATGCCACAGGAGGAGACAGAGTGTTAACCAAAGCTTAACCGGAATTAAACCAAGCTTATTTGAACAAAAACATATCGTAACTCAGGACCAAATTGATTTATTTACGCTATTTAGAAGTTTTAACATTGGCCAAGTTTTATAATCTACAAAAACAAAAAAAAACAAAAAAAAAAAAAACCTCAATAACTTGAAATTTGATAAGAGGAGACAAACAAAACTTGTAGTAATTAGTAGAAAATTAATTGGCGCCTAAAACTCGCCGGAAAGTTTCAACCTTTATTAAGCTAAAATAATGGAATACAATAAAAAGCTGTGAAACTTTTTAAACTTGTGAATTTCATTAAAATGAAACGTTTGCAATAAATTACATTAACTTAGAAACTTGAGGCTATCTCTTCGCAAAAAAAAAAAAAAAAAA
>NC_025697.1:18088743-18106968 GCF_000633955.1 Camelina sativa
ATCTCTTCGCAAAAAAAAAAAAAAAAAAAATGAAAACAAGAGAGGGTCTGGCATTAACGGACAATGAGTAGATCAACTAGTCATATTTGAGCCAGGTTTGCAAAAGATTTTTGAAATTCCTGCGATGTTGTTTTGCCAAGATCGCATCCTGATCTGACGGTCGAGAGATTTGAAGAGTACCAGAGCGTTTGTGGATATTTTTTGTGGTAGCGACTGTTACGCTCCATCCAGATTGCATAGAGGGTGGCCTGGGCCACGAGTCTCCACAGACAACATGGTACAGTATGATCTCTGGTATCCAACCAAGCCGAGAAAGCTGTCAAAGTGTGGAAGTTGTCCAAGCTGTCCAAACTTGTAGTAATTAGTACAAAATTATCCGGCGGCTAAAACTCGGCGGAAAGTTTCAACCTTTTTTAAGTTAAAATAGTGGAATACAATAAAAAGCTACAAACTTGTTGCCGCCATTAACATAAACAAAGACACCTTCCCTGATCAAGAATACCTCTTCGGAAAGTATTCAACTTTATTTGTTTTAAACTGCAAAAAATAATCTGACAAAAGAAACAAACTTCCACTACAAGAAAAACTTTTAAAGCCATATTGAAGCTTCAAAATATTTCTGCCTACAATAATTTAGCCACGAAATAGACACAATCTCGGAACGAAGCAATTTGTAGCCGGCTAGTGGCAATGATGTGGCTAATTAGCCACAAAAATAATGTTGTGACTACTAGTGGCAATTTTGTGAGTCATTGCTTTACACTTATCCTCATAGTAGAAAGAATGATCTTTGTAAGTGCAACCGGAGATAGCGAGATACTATCATGAAACCGTCGATTTCTCTCTCACCATAGTTCATAGATCGCACCCTGCCATCCTTGAAGGAGAGGAAGTTTTTTATGCTTGGAAACTGAAGACCTTGGCAGCCAAAGGAGGATCTGATCCCATAAAATCAGAGAAGTAGAAATCTGAAGCTTATTCGTTATCAAATGCCAATCCTTAGCAGAGAATGCACAGTTAGAAAACAGATGATTTCATGATTCATGGCCTAACCCACAAAGGAGACAGTCTAACTCAACATCATAACCCCAAGTAGACAAACGATCAAGAGTAGGATTACGATTGAGAATAAACAACCAAGTGGTTATAGCATGTCTTGGGATGGCAACTTTGTGCCAAACAAGCGGAGCCCAAGATTTAACAGATTTTGAAATCCTAACAGCATACCAGACAACTTTTGAAGAGTAATACCTGTGAGTTATACCATCAACAGCCCAAACCGGAGTATCATTTGAAGTAGACATGGTAATGGTATAGATGAAAGAGTGGAGAAGAAATTGTCTCTCTAATCTAGCAGTAGGGAGAGACCAACCATCTTCAATTCTCAATTCAGCCACAGTTGAAAGCAGAGGGATCCCTAAAAGACTAGGACCATCTGATCCTAGAAAATGGTAGAGAGAACCAAAAGGAGTCCATGGATACCACCAAAAGAAGGTAGAATCACCATTGCCGATATTGATGCTTAAATAATTAAGAGCTTTGGGACAGAGCTTAAGTAATTTTCTAAAATTCCAAGAGTAAGTAACATTTTTCTCATTGAGCGCCCACAAAGGAGATTTAGAAAAATACTTACTTCTAATCCATGCCACCCACAAAGAACCATCTCTAAAGAACAACATCCATATAAGTTTCAAGGCACAAATCTCATTCCAACTACTAATGTTCCTTGGTTCCACCCTCTAACTTAGGGAACATCAATCTTGCCTCGCCATAGAAAAGAGCTGTTGAGGCTATTGATCCTCTTAATAACTTGCTTTGGAAGGAAGAAAGCACTAGTCCAAAAATCAATAATGCTCGAAATAACAGTAGAGATAAGTGTTAACCTTCCTGCCAAACTCAGAAACTTATGAGTCCATGAGTTTAATTTCTTTCTTATTTGAGACAGAAAGGGGTCACAATCTCTTACCGAAAGTTTCCTCGAACATAAAGGAAGGCCCAAGTACCTGACTGGAAGTGAGACGTGCTTCAGATTGCAAAGTAAATGTAGCCTTTCCAAACTACTCTCACTTAAACCGGAACAAAACATGGAGGTCTTCTCAATATTCATTCCCAGTCTAGACATTTCCTCAAATTCTGAGAGGACTGACATAACTCCTCTCAAAGAGTGCTCAGAGCCCTCTAAGAAGATTAATAAATCATCCGCAAAACAAAGATGTGTAAGCTTAAGATCCTCACAACCAGGATGGTAATTGAAAGAACCTTCTTCTGCTGCTTTGTTCAACATGAGAGATAACACATTCATTATCATAACAAACTGAATGGGGAATAACGGATCTCCTTGGCGCAAACATGTCCTTCCTTTAAAAAAGCCTGAATAAACCCCATTAATACTAATACTGAATGAAGGGAAGCATGCACATGCTCTAATCCAATTAATGAAACCCTGAGGAACCTTATAAGCATGAAGAGAGCTAAGAAGAAAGTCCCATCTGACCGAATCAAAGGCCTTAGAAATGTCCACTTTCAGCGTGATTCTTTCTTTACCTGAAGCAAGTTGATAGCCTTGCATAACTTCTGAGGCCAATAACACATTCTCCAATAGTAGTCTATCCGTAATATAGGCGGTTTGATTAGGAAGAATAAGATCAGGAAGATGAATCTTTAACCTATCTAATAAAAGCCGAGATATGATCTTATAAGCCATCTTGAGACAAGAGATAGGACGAAAATCCCTAACATCAAGTGTCCCTGGAATTTTCGGAATAAGGATAAGACTTGTCGATTTTAAGGCGGATGGGATAAAAGAATCCAGAAAAAATTGTTGCACTCCCATTGTTAAATCCTGCCCAATAATATACCAACTCGACTTAAAAAACTCAGCAGGCAATCCATCTGGTCCAGGAGTTTTATTCAAAGGCATTTTGAACAGGCAAGTCTTGATTGCTTCATTTGAGAAAGGAGAGGACAGAGAAGATTGTTGAGCATTCAAACAAGTAGATTGGAGCAAAGATTCAAGAAACACAAGCAAATGAGGACAAAACCGACCCTTAATTGTCTACAAAATTCCAGCAAAGTGATCTATAACTAGCTCATGAACTTCCTTGAGAGAAGATGTGGCAGAGCCATCCGGATTTAACAAGATTTTTATGGCGTTCCCCGCATTTCTAGCCATAGAGACCTTATGGAAGAAAGAAGTGTTAAAATCACCCTCACCTAACCATGTGAGACGAGATTTCTGTTTGAAAAAACATTCCTCAGCAAGACTAAGATGCATCCACACGTCTTTTGCTAACAATT
Organism: Camelina sativa; assembly: GCF_000633955.1. Classification (NCBI taxonomy): domain Eukaryota; kingdom Viridiplantae; phylum Streptophyta; class Magnoliopsida; order Brassicales; family Brassicaceae; genus Camelina; species Camelina sativa. The sequence goes on from NC_025697.1 coordinate 18,092,041, forward strand.
CATTCTGAAGATTGACTGTATAAGGATCATTCAAGGCTATCAGCTGAAGGGCATTAAGCTTAGAGTGAGCCTCCACTACTCTCTTCACTAAGTCACTAAAATTAAACCTCATCAAAAATTTCATAGGACCTTTCAACTTTTTCAGCTTGAAACAAAAGTCTTTAAGGGTAGACATAGGAACACCAACCTTAACCCAAGCTTCAAACACAGAGTTCAGAAACTTTAGATGCTTTGTTAAGAGGGAAAAAACTTAAAAGGACGTGTACCATAAGAAGGAGGAGTAGTGACAAGCTGAATAAAGCAAGGTGAGTGATCTGAAAACTCTGGAGTCTCAAAGGTACAATGACTAAATGGGAACATTGACAGCCAACGCCCATTCACCAAGCAACGATCCAATTTCTTCCCAGTAAGATCTATTGATCTTTTATTTGTCCAAGTGAATTGAGGACCACTAAACGGAAGATCAAAGAGACCTAAATCAGCTAGGCAATCACCAAACATCCTGATTCCTCTTGTAGAACAAACAATGTTAGCATTTGAGGTTTCAGCTGGATAGAGAATGTCATTAAAATCTCCATTAATCATCCATGACCTGTATGATAAACCAAAATTGGCCTCTGTATTACGAAGAGAACACCACAACTTTTTCCTTTCTTCATCATCATTTGAAGCTTAAACCGCAGTATAAATGAGATTAGTCCCATCCTCCAAAAAAATTTCACAAGTAACTGACTGGAGGTCCATAGAAAGAACTCTAGCTCTAGTAGGTGCTTTTTAAATGATCCATATCCTCCCCAAGTCTGAAAACTGATAATTAGATAAAACAGTCCACTCCGGACCAAAAGACAATAAAACATGGTTCTTATTAGCTTCTTTAACATGCAACTCCAAAAGGGCTCCAAAAGTAACTTTATGACAACAAAGCCACTTGCAAAGAGGTCGATGCTTTGACGATTCATTAAGACCTCGCACATTCCAAAAAAAGCTGTTCGACATATAAACATATTATTAAGTGTGACGCTTCCCTCCTTGTATCGAGAGAATGCCACCTGGAGCAGGTGATAGAAGATCAAACCTCTTTCTCTTCGGTTTCTTTCCTTTAGAGGAAGATAATGTAGAAGAAGAAGAACTGTAGAGAACCATAGAAGAAGAGTCCTTATTTGTAATAATAGCATTTTCCTCCATTGAGAGCATATCAAAACGGTTTGAGGTAGCAGGAGGTGGAGGAACATCTATGAGTGAAGCGGTAGCAGAATTGGACAAATCAGAAGTGTGAACAGAAATGAACTTGTCCACTTTTAAAGAAGGGATCTGGAATTCCTTAGAGTAAGTAGTTGTATCTTTTTCCACCTGATCCACAAAAGCTTGCTTAACAACTGAATCACCTGAATTAAGACAAGCCTTACCACCATGAACAGCCTTCCAACCCTGCTTTTTTTCACCTTGAAACGAGGTAAATTTCTCTGCTGGTCTAGAGGGAGAGTTCAGCTCAGATTGAGGAGATGTAGGACAAAGAGAAGCCTTATGCCCTATTTCATTGCAAAGAGGAGATAAAGGGGGAAGCCAAGGATATGTGACTTTCAGAATCAAGACTTGACCATATGTGCTTGACCTTACCAAAGGAGCTTCATAGATTAGAATCAAATCTATTTTAAATGTTAAATCTAAGCGTCGTTGCCTGCGATAGTTGAGTGTCTATAGGGATCTTAGACGGTTAGCTTATGACCTATAAATTAATTGTTCTTTCGTGTTTCGTAGTCATAGTCTTCGATAAAACAGACTAACCCTAAACTTTCCTAGGTAGATAGGTCATTGATCCCCTGTGATTCCCTTGATGCCCAACGCTTGACTCATTTATTTTATTTTCTTTCATTTTTGTTTATTTGCTTACTTACGATAGTGACAACCAAAACCCCCTTTTTCTTGAGTCATAGTCTTACATCTCTTCCACTAGAATCTCTAAACAACAACTCTCTCTCTGTAGATCGATCCTTGAATACTTCAACCGATTAATTGTGCACTTGTAGTAGTCGTGTGATCATTTGAGGTAAAAGATTTTGAAGTGAAAATCACATTCATCAATAAGAATGCACACTTTATCTTTCACCAAACACCTTGTGTGGAATAAGTTTTCTCGTTGTTCTACTTCTTGGACCTTGTCTTACGTCACTAAATATCTTTGTGTAACCAACAATGTTTCCTATGTAGCACAGACATCATGTTCTTCGAAAGATGAAGTAGAATCACATTCTTTCTCTTCCTCAATTTCAACCTCTCCATTCTCCATTCTCCTTGTAGTAACTCGACTATGAACTAGAACTAGCGACTTATCGAGTATTGATCTTCCTTTTAAGCTGCTCCTCAATCAGAATTGCCTTGTGCAACATCTTTTCCAGGTCCTCATAGGTCTGTAACTCCATTTGATCTTGAATATTTCTGGCCAATCCTCCTAGAAACCTTGCCATAGGTGCATCTCCTTCTTTTTCAATATGAGCTTCTTCTTCAACGACTTCTAGATTCATGAACACATTTTCAAGTCTAGAATCAGTTATTCTCTTCAAAAATCTGCCACTAGCACCAGAGCTTCTCACCGCCGAATTTTGTATTCTTTCTAAACATGCTGCTTCTCCTCTTCTTCGATTATCTTCCTCCAAATATGCTTATAAAAATCAATCGCGGTTTTTCATTCGAATCATGGATTTTCTGTTAGGATCGTTTCATCAAGATATATTTCTTCTTCACACAACACCAACCTTCACACAACAACAAGCTTCTCTCTCTCCCTCTCTCTCTCTCTAAAATGAAGAGCACCAACCTAAAATGGAGAAGGGTAGGCGTCCAAGCCTTTATAATCTTACTTAGTGCTTTCCAAAACCGAATCTAAACCGAAAAATCAAAGTCAAGCAGGCCACAAATTCGATGAAACATAGCTGACTAAACCATTATTTTAGTTTAATCAATAAATCGACCAACTTAATAAACCAACAAAAATTAAACTGATCCCACTTAAGTTCTCAACATAAATTTTAATATTTCATTCATTTCCGGAAAACGTGTGTTACATCAACGGATCAATCGACATAAACCTAAACAAGACCAACGACTTAACGACTTCATGGAATGATTACTGGTACGTCTCGTGTGAGTCGAGCTCACAAACATCCACTATTAATTTAAGGATTACATCATTAGTTACAACAAGAAGATCACTAACCATCCCTAGTGATGTTAAAATGGGCTTAAGGCCTGCAGGTCTTAAAGGGCTATATACAGCGTTTTTAGACCCGAATCCGTTAAAGAAACCAATAATTTTAATCGGGTGCACCCCTTTAATCCTTTTAACTAACGGTCTTGTTTAATTTTAAATGGGGAGCCCGTTTACTTTTCTCGAAATGATGTAAACGACGATGTATAGTGGTTAGGAGATTTTAGGGTTAATGTCACAACTCCACCTCCGTCGTCTTTTGCTCTCTGGTCCCGGCGAATATTATGCCACCGTCACGCCACCATCACGCCACACAACCCTTTTTCTCCACCGTCACGCCACCATAACAATAGATTCAAAGGTCTCTCTCTAATCCCTCAGTTCAATTTATTTGGTTGGTGTTGGTCTTGTTCTATGTTGTATGAATCATGTTTGCTTCCTGGGTTTTCCTGGGTATTACTATGTTTGCTTCCTGAGTTTTTGATACTTGACATTGCTATGTATTGGAAGGAATTTGTATCAGTCGGGATAGAAGAAGATAAAAAAATATAGAGGAAAATGCATCCATTGTGGTATGAAGTTGGTGATTAATACTAAAACACATGGAACAAAGAGTTTGCATCGCCATTTGTTGACGTGTCCAAAGAAGCCTAGATTGGAAGACATGCCTCCATATGATCCGAAGAAAGACCGAGAGATGACCAGCTAGATCATAATCTATCATGATCTTCCGTTTCGCTATGTTGAATATGAAAAAGTGAGAGCAATAGACAAGTATTTAATCCGGAATGCCAACCGATTTGCAGACAAACAGCTGGAGCAGATGTCTACAGAAGATATGAGATTGAAAAGGTTAAGGTAAAAGAGATGCTTGCAAGACATCGAGGTCGTGTGTGTTTCACTTCATATTTATGGTCTGCTCGAGCCACAGTTATGAGTTACATATGTTTGACGGCTCACTTCATCGATGATGATTGGAACTTAAACTGTTTGATTTTGGCAATTTGTGAACTGAAGTCTCCTCACACTCGCGAAGAAATTTCCATCAAGATATTGGAGTGTTTGAAAGAATGAGGTCTTGAGAAGAAGCTATTTTCTATTGCCTTAGATAATGCAACAAATAACAATACTACGATAGTATGCAAAAGATCCTTAAGGATCAACTTCAGATGATTAGTGGCAGTGGCCTCTTTTAGGATGGTCACTAGTAAAAAAAAACGTATAGCCAGGTTTTTGTCACCAACAATCGTGACTAAAAATTTATTTGTCACGAATTAATCACTAAATTAATTAGTAACAATTTCGTGACCATTTAACCACGAAATAATCACCAATATAGCACGTGACAATATTTGTCACAAAATAGTCACGAATGATTGAGTGACTATATAGACACGATAGTATTAGTGGCTAAATCGTGACTCCTATTAACCACTAAATTTTTTTGTGGCCCATTCACTGAACTGTCCATCCAATCACCCGAAAACTGTGATGGCTATACAGTCACGAAAATCTTTGGTAGCTAAATGGTGACTAAAGCCTTGCCACTAATTTTTTTCTGGTACTTTTGTGGCTATCCTATCAAATTATGTGTATTATATTTTATTATATCAGAAAATTAGTGTTACTAAATCATATAGAAATTAATATTAATAAATCAGAAATTTTTATCAAAATTCATTAAAATTAAATAATTCTTTTAAACAAATTTCACTTGGTTTGGGTGGACTAACCCAAATAATGTCCCACCATCCCAGCAGTTAATTTCTCACAACTCCACCAATTAATTTAGTTTTCCTGCTAAATGAAAATTTTGGCTAAATAGTAATTTTAAGGGTATTATAATATACTACTTTTTCTCCTTCTTCATTTATATCACCACCACACTTAGAAAAAAGAAGCTAAAATTAAAAACCCTAACGCCTCTTTTTGTTCTCTCTTTCTCTAAGGCTGCTTAGATCTTTTATTTTTGTTTCTGTTTAGGTTTTTCTAGGATTTGATTTGTTCATATTGTTGTTTTAGTTTTGATTTTATCACGTTTTCAACTCAGATGATGTTTAGATATGTTTGATTTTGAATTTTAAACATAAACAAGTGTTCGATTTTTGTATTATAACTTTACTTATGTATTTGCTTTAATTGGGTGTAATTAATTTTGTAATTGTTTCTGAGCTTTTACTCATTTCAATGTATTACGAACATGTTTATGTGGGTTAGGATTTGTTGATGTCGATTCTTAACTTGGCTTTGTTCTATGTTTAAATTTTACTCAAGTTTGTGGATTTTTTTTATTTGTGCTTCTAATTGCAAGATCTGCAATGTAGATGGATGACACCAGGAGCCACACACAAGCGCATCAGCATAAAGAAGAGGGCAAATCAGAGACCCATGTACATTGGCGAGGCTGAGTAGGACACTCTAGTGGAGTACTGGGAAACAGAACCAGAAAAGAAGAAGAGAAAGAATGCTGGAAACCACTTATCTAATCATGATGGCATAGGGGTTCACAAGCATTGTGTATGTCCTCGACGTTTTTTGCAGATTGAGCATGAGATGGTAAGTGTTATACTTCTCGTATGTTATTATTTACTTTAATATATGTACTAATGTTTCCTCTTTGTTTTATAGATGANTTTTTTTTATTTGTGCTTCTAATTGCAAGATCTGCAATGTAGATGGATGACACCAGGAGCCACACACAAGCGCATCAGCATAAAGAAGAGGGCAAATCAGAGACCCATGTACATTGGCGAGGCTGAGTAGGACACTCTAGTGGAGTACTGGGAAACAGAACCAGAAAAGAAGAAGAGAAAGAATGCTAGAAACCACTTATCTAATCATGATGGCATAGGGGTTCACAAGCATTGTGTATGTCCTCGACGTTTTTTGCAGATTGAGCATGAGATGGTAAGTGTTATACTTCTCGTATGTTATTATTTACTTTAATATATGTACTAATGTTTCCTCTTTGTTTTATAGATGATTGAGTCTGGTTTGGATGAAGCACCAGCCTTCACTGATCTTGTGCGGAGGACACACTGACGCAAAGATGGAATTTTCACGGAAGTGCTGATCTCTGTTTTGGAGACTAACTTCAAGCGACTCAACACCAATGTTTATGGTTATAGACGAGCTGGTTGCATCACGACAAGCTCTTATTCTGTTCATGTAGTCTCTTGGAGTTAGACAACCCTCTGTTGCTGCTGCTCCTGCTACAACTTCTGCTTCTGCTTCTGATGCAGATTCTACAACTGCTGCACCTACTCCAGGTTCAAACCAAGACAACTTAGATGCCTGATGTGCATCATTAGATATTTAAATTACAGGCTATGATGTTTATAGCTTTTATGTTAAACTTTCGAACAGTTAGACTTTTATTTTGTAAGTCTTTTTGGTAATATGTAAGACAAGAAGAACAGTTATTTAGTAAGCTCTTTTGGTAATATGTAAGATAAGATTACTTAGTTAAAATATTGCTATTTGATTTCATGTTTTCTGAATTTAGCTTTTCGTTGCAGATTTTTATTTTAAAAATTAATCTTTTTTTTTTTGCAAACAATCACCCACGAAACTAGATGGTTATTTTTGTAGTTTTGGAGCTACTAACTTCGACATGAATGTTCATAAAATTAGTGGCTAGGCTTAGTCACAAATTAATTGTGGTTGCTTCGTAGCTACTGGAAGCTACGAAGTAACAGTGATAGTTTCGTAGCTAAGATTAGCCACGAATCATGAGTAACAAATTCGTGACTTCATAGCCATGAAAAGTCACGACAATAATTTAGTTACAAGGCTATATCTACGATTTTTTTTGGTGACTATTCGTGACTTTTTTTACTTATAGCCACGAATAATTAGGCTCAGCCACAAATTCTTTGGTGGATATACATGTTTTTTTTACTAATGGGTGATTTTATGCATGTGAGATGTTGTGGTCATGTGTTAAATCTCATAGTCAAAGCTGGTTTAGATCTAGCGTATGACATCTTGCACAATATTAGATAGAATGTTAGAAATGTTAAAGCATATCCTTCAAGGAAAGAAGCTTTTGCAGCTTGTGTAGAGAGAGTTGGAATTAAAAGTGGAGTTGGTCTGTCACTTGATGTTCCTCATCGTTGGAACTCTACATATGGGATGCTTGCAAGGGCTTTAAAGTTTAGGAAAGCATTTGTTAGCTTGCAATGGTATGACACATATTACAAGACATTACCCAGAAAATGAATGGAATCGTGGAGAAAAAATCTGTGAGTTGTTGAAACCGTTCAATGTCATCACTACACATTTTTCTGGATCGAAGTATCCCACTGCCAATGTGTATTTCACACAAGTATGGAGAATTGAGCTATTGTTGAGGAAATTTGCATCTTGTGATGATGAAGGTGTTGAAAAGATAGCTCAGAATATGCAGAAAAATGTTCTCGAAGTATTGGAAAGCTTACAGCATAATTTTGTNACAATCGTGACTAAAAATTTATTTGTCACGAATTAATCACTAAATTAATTAGTAACAATTTCGTGACCATTTAACCACGAAATAATCACCAATATAGCACGTGACAATATTTGTCACAAAATAGTCACGAATGATTGAGTGACTATATAGACACGATAGTATTAGTGGCTAAATCGTGACTCCTATTAACCACTAAATTTTTTTGTGGCCCATTCACTGAACTGTCCATCCAATCACCCGAAAACTGTGATGGCTATACAGTCACGAAAATCTTTGGTAGCTAAATGGTGACTAAAGCCTTGCCACTAATTTTTTTCTGGTACTTTTGTGGCTATCCTATCAAATTATGTGTATTATATTTTATTATATCAGAAAATTAGTGTTACTAAATCATATAGAAATTAATATTAATAAATCAGAAATTTTTATCAAAATTCATTAAAATTAAATAATTCTTTTAAACAAATTTCACTTGGTTTGGGTGGACTAACCCAAATAATGTCCCACCATCCCAGCAGTTAATTTCTCACAACTCCACCAATTAATTTAGTTTTCCTGCTAAATGAAAATTTTGGCTAAATAGTAATTTTAAGGGTATTATAATATACTACTTTTTCTCCTTCTTCATTTATATCACCACCACACTTAGAAAAAAGAAGCTAAAATTAAAAACCCTAACGCCTCTTTTTGTTCTCTCTTTCTCTAAGGCTGCTTAGATCTTTTATTTTTGTTTCTGTTTAGGTTTTTCTAGGATTTGATTTGTTCATATTGTTGTTTTAGTTTTGATTTTATCACGTTTTCAACTCAGATGATGTTTAGATATGTTTGATTTTGAATTTTAAACATAAACAAGTGTTCGATTTTTGTATTATAACTTTACTTATGTATTTGCTTTAATTGGGTGTAATTAATTTTGTAATTGTTTCTGAGCTTTTACTCATTTCAATGTATTACGAACATGTTTATGTGGGTTAGGATTTGTTGATGTCGATTCTTAACTTGGCTTTGTTCTATGTTTAAATTTTACTCAAGTTTGTGGATTTTTTTTATTTGTGCTTCTAATTGCAAGATCTGCAATGTAGATGGATGACACCAGGAGCCACACACAAGCGCATCAGCATAAAGAAGAGGGCAAATCAGAGACCCATGTACATTGGCGAGGCTGAGTAGGACACTCTAGTGGAGTACTGGGAAACAGAACCAGAAAAGAAGAAGAGAAAGAATGCTAGAAACCACTTATCTAATCATGATGGCATAGGGGTTCACAAGCATTGTGTATGTCCTCGACGTTTTTTGCAGATTGAGCATGAGATGGTAAGTGTTATACTTCTCGTATGTTATTATTTACTTTAATATATGTACTAATGTTTCCTCTTTGTTTTTTAGATGATTGAGTCTGGTTTGGATGAAGCACCAGCCTTCACTGATCTTGTGCGGAGGACACACTGACGCAAAGATGGAATTTTCACGGAAGTGCTGATCTCTGTTTTGGAGACTAACTTCAAGCGACTCAACACCAATGTTTATGGTTATAGACGAGCTGGTTGCATCACGACAAGCTCTTATTCTGTTCATGTAGTCTCTTGGAGTTAGACAACCCTCTGTTGCTGCTGCTCCTGCTACAACTTCTGCTTCTGCTTCTGATGCAGATTCTACAACTGCTGCACCTACTCCAGGTTCAAACCAAGACAACTTAGATGCCTGATGTGCATCATTAGATATTTAAATTACAGGCTATGATGTTTATAGCTTTTATGTTAAACTTTCGAACAGTTAGACTTTTATTTTGTAAGTCTTTTTGGTAATATGTAAGACAAGAAGAACAGTTATTTAGTAAGCTCTTTTGGTAATATGTAAGATAAGATTACTTAGTTAAAATATTGCTATTTGATTTCATGTTTTCTGAATTTAGCTTTTCGTTGCAGATTTTTATTTTAAAAATTAATCTTTTTTTTTTTGCAAACAATCACCCACGAAACTAGATGGTTATTTTTGTAGTTTTGGAGCTACTAACTTCGACATGAATGTTCATAAAATTAGTGGCTAGGCTTAGTCACAAATTAATTGTGGTTGCTTCGTAGCTACTGGAAGCTACGAAGTAACAGTGATAGTTTCGTAGCTAAGATTAGCCACGAATCATGAGTAACAAATTCGTGACTTCATAGCCATGAAAAGTCACGACAATAATTTAGTTACAAGGCTATATCTACGATTTTTTTTGGTGACTATTCGTGACTTTTTTTACTTATAGCCACGAATAATTAGGCTCAGCCACAAATTCTTTGGTGGATATACATGTTTTTTTTACTAATGGGTGATTTTATGCATGTGAGATGTTGTGGTCATGTGTTAAATCTCATAGTCAAAGCTGGTTTAGATCTAGCGTATGACATCTTGCACAATATTAGATAGAATGTTAGAAATGTTAAAGCATATCCTTCAAGGAAAGAAGCTTTTGCAGCTTGTGTAGAGAGAGTTGGAATTAAAAGTGGAGTTGGTCTGTCACTTGATGTTCCTCATCGTTGGAACTCTACATATGGGATGCTTGCAAGGGCTTTAAAGTTTAGGAAAGCATTTGTTAGCTTGCAATGGTATGACACATATTACAAGACATTACCCAGAAAATGAATGGAATCGTGGAGAAAAAATCTGTGAGTTGTTGAAACCGTTCAATGTCATCACTACACATTTTTCTGGATCGAAGTATCCCACTGCCAATGTGTATTTCACACAAGTATGGAGAATTGAGCTATTGTTGAGGAAATTTGCATCTTGTGATGATGAAGGTGTTGAAAAGATAGCTCAGAATATGCAGAAAAATGTTCTCGAAGTATTGGAAAGCTTACAGCATAATTTTGTCCATGGTGTCTGTTTTAGATCCAAGAATGAAACTGCAAATGATTGAGATGGCTTATGAGAAAGTGGATCCAACAACTTCTAAGTTGAAAAAAGATGAGCTTAGAGCAAATTTGGTTAGGCTCTACAAGGATTATCAAGCTAAGTCTATCGCAAATGCTTCAGGTGTTTCAGCAGCTCCAACTCCACATGAGTTAGTTTCTGAGTCTCCACTTGATGATGACTTCGATAATGTAAGTCTACTTTCTTTACAATACTAAGAATTTGTATCATAATGATGACTTCGATGTGAATTTTTCTGCAGGATCTTTATGAGCTTCAAAGAAACATTGGAGTTGGGGTGGACAATACAAAGACACTTTTGGATATCTATTTAGATGAGCCAAGATTAGAGAGGAAGTCTTTTCCGAATTTGGATGTTTTGTCTTATTGGAAAGACAACCAACATCGACTTGGTGATCTAGCATGTATGGCACGTGATTTGCTAAGTATACCCATCACCACAGTTGCCTCAGAGTCGACGTTCAGCATCAGATCTAGAGTGTTAACTCCGTACAGAAACTGTTTGCTTCCAAAGAATGTTCAAGCTCTATTGTGTACTCGTAACTGGTTAAGAGGTTTTGCAGAATATGAAGGTAAGTTTCATACTCGTAATTGGTAAGCTTTACTTTGTTTCAACAGCTCTAAATTGCAACTAATTCACATTTTTAACATTTTTAACAGGTAGCATAAAATAAGAAGATGATGAAAAGGATTCTCAAAACACATGGAGTCATCAGGAGATTTAAGACTTGTTTTTAGTAATGAGTTTGGTTTGTGATTTGTGAAGATGTTTGTATTTGGTTACATTGGTAGTTTGATTACTTTGTTGTGTATTGTGTTCCTCTTTCAAACATATTATAATTTTAAACTTTGCAACAAATTATAATTTTAACTATTATAATTTGCAACAAACTCGTTTTGGACATCAGGACATGTTATAACTTTGCAACAGATTAAACTCTGTTCAAAAAATTACTGTAGAAAAAAAAATCATAAAGGCCTAAATGGGTACTTGTAAAAGCAACAAAAATAAATGGACAGGGTTCTAAATAAGTAACATATAAAAGGGTCTAAGAAAGTATAGTACTAAATGGGTAACATATAAAAGGGTCTAAAAGAGCATAGTACTAAATGGGCAGATTTTAATGGACAGGGTTTTAACGGACATGGTAGATCCATCTTAACATCACTAACCATCCCTATCTAGGTTTAAACCCAAACTTAGGGAGAAGAAGACTTTATACAATTATATATTTTTTTCGTTATGTATTTTTCGTTGTTAGATATTCAAGTTTGTTTATTTAAAATAACTATAACTATATATGCGGAACAACATTATTATTAATATTTTATTTAGTTTTACATTTGCATTTATGTCAAATGTAGTTACAAATACGTGATAAAATATAGCAGTCTATTTCGAGAAAAACTCTCTCTCGTTTGCTATGTGTTTCGGCTTCGGATGTTTTTGATTCTTTATGTGATTCGGTTTGGTCGGGATTTGATGTGGGTGAATTTCGACTTGAGATCCTTTGTGGTTGATTTTGTTTTGCTGGACCAAGATTTTCCAGATCTGAGATGGCAATCTCCGGATCTTGGGTTTCTTTCTTTGGGATTGTACTGGTTTTTCCTGGATCTCTCTCTTGTTCAATGCGGAGGATTCATGGAAGAGCGCTTCGCCTTTAATTTATATTGGCCCTGTTCGGCATCTCATCGCTACGACAGCGATAGAAACTAGAAAAGTATAAGAAAATAAGAGAGACAATCTTAGATCCCTTTTCAATTTAGTCGCAGCGACTGGTTTTTGCACAGTTTATCAGTCGCTATAAATAACAGCGGCAGCTTCTTCGGAACTAGCGACGGAAATTCCATCTCTTGCGACTGTATTTTTTTCAGATCAACTTGATTTTTGCCTTTGTCGACGTCTTATTTTTTGGTCGCCGTCGCTATCGCAGCGATTATATAACGAGCATGCGACATGGCCCTATTCGGCACCTCATCGCTGCGACAGGGATAGAAACTAGAAAAGTATAAGAAAATAAGAGAGAATCTTAGATCCCTCTTCAATTTAGTCGCAGCGATTGGTTTTTGCACAGTTTATCAGTCGCTATAAATAACAGCGGCAGCTTCTCCGGAACTAGCGACGAAAATTCCATCTCCTGCGACTGTATTTTTTTCAGATCAACTTGATTTTTGCCTTTGTCGATGTCTTATTTTTTGGTCACCGTCGCTATCGCAGCGATTAGATAACGAACAGGCGAAATGTTACCAAAAAAAATGTATGAAAACATAAACAAAAAGTCAATTTTCACAAGGAAATTTTAGATATCCAAGCGTCTTCTTTGTTCTAAATTCCAAGTTCAACTTTGGTCACTGGACTCATCACATATAAATAGAACGAATACCGAGTATAATAATATTGTACAAATAGAACGAATACCGAGTCTCAACACTGATGTGGAAGAAGAAAAATATGCAACAATCTAAAGAAACACTTGAAGGTAAGATATGGAAGAAGAAAAATATGACAATTTAACCGTCGAAATAAATCCCTGAGTCACCACAATCAATCAGACAAAACCGAGGGAGGGATTATGCGTTCCTCTTGCTTAGCAAGTCGCCGACACTCAAATGTAGATGTTCTCCTAGAACAACAGTCACAGCAGGCAGGTTCTCGATGCAGCTCACAGTTATCTACCATAAAAGATACATGAAAGTGAATAAACTATAACAATTTGGGTTATCAATAAGCGTAACTAACGATCAGGATTCTGAGTGGCACAAACAAACCTTCCCTTGTCCAGCTTGGAACTCTGATTTCAAACTCAAATGATCCCTTGATAACAAGTACGTTTCAAGCCCGGTTGCAGACTTCACATCTCCTGTAACCAATAGTGTAGACTTGTTAAGAGAAAAAGAGAACTGATGGTAGACATCCATTGTAACGAGATGGTGACTCACCTGAGTATAACGCAAGAACAGCCTCTTCATTGAACTTTAAAGCCGGTCTGGCCAAACTTAGCTTATATGACAACTTTGGAACCTTTTTGGCACTCTCATCTGATGTTTCTTTTGGGGTAAATATCTCATCGGCTATTATGACCTGTTATATAAACGATAGGAGGATAAACATTATGCTTCTGCTGTGCCAAAAAAAAGTAGATATGGGAGTGTTGATGACTTACTGCATGTGATGGCATTAAAGTAGACAGAAGCAAAGGGGAGCCAATTGAATCCTTAATGTTTTGTTCCTGTCCAACAAACAAGAATGATGCGACAGAAGTAAGGCATGTGGTTGATAATATTCATGTTGGAAACATAAATTTTCGTTTAATCCCATGGCGAAGCAAATTTCAAGTAGAACTTAAGTTAACATGAATTGAGTAACAAACCAAAACCAGTTACCTGAGAGTGAATAACTTGTTTCGCGACATATTCATCCTCGTCCAATGATTCAAAGTACACTTCCACAAAGTCTGTTGGTTCCAGACCTGACTTTTTCCGTAGTTTCTGGATCCTATTGACAATCTATAACACGGGGAAAGAAAGCTCATGAGCACAACAGCTGCTCTATCTTGATATAGAATATTCAGATACAGAAAAAAAGAAACCCAAAGAAAATATACAAGTTATAAGAAACTGTGTTGCTTTTGTTTCATCTAGACGTTATGTTATATATATTTACCTCTCGGGCAACACCTGCTTCAACCAAAGAATCATCTGCTCGTAGATCCAGAACCACCAAAACATCACCTGCACCATGAACAAAATCAAACATTATATTTATCCTTACCAATATACTGAATCAAGATTGACATAAAATTGACCACAGAGAAGTGGTAGTTACTTATGATTCTTACCATCTCCAGCTGCATCAATCTCACTATCTTTCAAACCTTCTGGGCGTTTGAAAACCCTGACAATCTGAATAACATATGAAAGATGTGTCAGAATTTAGCAAGTAACAACATATTCTTCATGCTATCGCACAGGAAAACACCAGAGACGCAAGACCTTGATATCCGTTAGCTTTAGCGAGTGGTCAGCAATAGTAACTTCCCCAGCCTCCTCAAATGCTAAGATATCTTTTTGAGACATTTCTTGAACTCCCTTTTTAACAAGGCCCATCGACTTTCCAAGTCGCTTTCCCAATATACTGCAGGAATGAACATGTAAAATTTCACTCTACATTTCTTTCAGAAAGGCTAAAAAGCACATTGAGCTTGACAGTTAAAAGAAAAACACAGGAAGAAACCTTAACTAACCTGAAATCTGGTTCCGCTTTTAGAGATGCATACTTCAGAGTATCATTGCATGATACAAGAGATCTTACGTTAAGTTCTTCCAAGACATACTGCAATGCAAAATCAGA
>NC_025697.1:18107745-18110893 GCF_000633955.1 Camelina sativa
GCATACTTCAGAGTATCATTGCATGATACAAGAGATCTTACGTTAAGTTCTTCCAAGACATACTGCAATGCAAAATCAGACAGATAAATCCTACGTATCAATAGTTGATGTGAAAAGCCTAAGGACTCTGGACCCTTGAGCATTTCTCTTCCACATAGCTATCATTTGCTGATTTCAAATGGTCCTCACCAACAATCTCAAAAACAATTCATATATATAATATAATTGATTAAAACTTCCAGAAGATAAACTACTGTTCCGTAACATCACAGACCTCTCTTAGTACTCCAGTTATGTCATTTAAGAATTCTGCATCTGGATGGACTACAATCATCTCCCTGATATACAACAAGGACAAACATGTATGAATTTGTTTTCATGTTTTAGGCTAATAACAACGTGGAAACTGAAAAAAAATAAAGTACCAACACTCACTTTAGAGGAGTTTTCAAGGGTAGTCTGTTACGCTCACGAATGTTCCGAGCGAGATCAATGATTGTCATCATCCTTGTAACACTTTGCTCAATCCTCTCCCCGCTCTGTTTAAACACAAGAAGAAAATATAATTAAGCAAAAAGTCAGAAATTTTGTATTTTATCCCTGGATATTAAAGATGTGGACTTGATTCTTACCGTTCCTTCCTCTTGTGGAATACTGCAGTAATGAATGCTTTCCTCAGAACCTTTACACACTTTCCGCAGATTCTGGTATAAAGTTTCAGTGAAGAAAGGTGTAAAAGGGGCCATCACTTTGCAAGAAGTAAGGAGCACCTGAAAATAGTCAATTATTAGTTACAATAAGTGATCAAATGATGATGACTATGCAAAAAAAAGTATCCCTGCAAACTATTTTTACTATACATTGAATAAAGTTGAAAGAGCAGTGTGACAATCATCTTCTCCTGTACGGCCTTTTAACCTCTTGCGGTTGAATCTAACATATATGTTAGTGAGATTGTCGAGGAACTTCAAGAGATAAGGAACCACCTAAAAAAAAAGAAAAGGAACAAAAAAAAGATGTTAGAGATACCACGAGAAATTAATAACGTCTATCTAAATACAAACACCATTTCATGCTGAAAATTACATGTAAAAAACTTACAGTGTAAAGCCGATATCCATCCATCTCCTGACGAACAAAACGGACAAGACTTTGCGTAGCTGAGTGAATCCACTTATCAAGAACGTTTGCCGACTGTAAAGTTGCCAGATCAGTAGGAACAAAGGGTGCACCACCCTCAGTCTCAAGTCTCTTTGCATTCTGAACAAGGAACCGATATGCATTGTACCATGGAAGGAAAACATCTTTGACCTAGTGAATCCCAATACGGACCAGAAAAATTCAGACAAACAACAAATTACTCCAATAAGCAGCAAGAAAGTTAAACACCAAAATCACTCACAACACCAAGTACTCCTTCTTTTTTGAACCGTAGTGGCTCAGCACGTACAACTGGAGAATTTATCAGGTACAATCGCACAGCATCCTGTCAAGGTTTACATATAGTCACTAAGTTATGATATACAGTTATACACACGCTGCTAAGATTTCCATAGCTAGAGAACATTGGGAAAAAAACTCAAAACGCAGTATAAGAGCATATTACAGGGAAAACTTACAGCCCCATACTCATCTATGACTTCCAAAGGTGGTGGGTAATTCCGTAATTTCTTAGACATCTTTTTTCCATCCTCAGCAAGCACAAGACCATTGCATATCAGATTTTTGAACGCTGGTTTTCCAAATAATGCAGTAGATAACACCATAAGAGTATAAAACCTGTGCAGACCAAACCAAAAGTTTATATACTATTCACTGCCTAATTAGTAGAAAAGAATTATTGCTTATGATGCATTTGTTAAAACACTTGTAGAATCACAATTCATAGTAAACTTATCACAACTTCCTTTAGCTTCGACTCATTACTTAATTAAGTGGAATCATTCAGCGTAATTAAAATCATCCAACACAGTACGGACGGAACAAACCCTGAGAACTAAAATGATATGGTTTTTAATTGCTAAAGCTTAACTAATATAACGGCTTATATTTCTAGCCACAGTCAAAAAGTGGAATGACATACCATCCACGAGTTTGATCAAGCCCTTCAGCCACAAAATGACCAGGAAAGTTCTTCTCAAATAGCTCCTTGTTTTCAAATGGATAATGGATATATGCATAAGGCATTGACCCACTCTCAAACCAGCAATCAAAAACCTGCAACAGCGTGATTTAATCGTAACACCCCAAACAATCATGAATTATCTGATTAATGAAAGAATTTGGATCCATCTTACATCTTCTACACGACGGAGCACACCATATTCAAGGCCGCGAGTTGATGGGATTGTAATTTGATCAATATGGTGACGATGCAGATCAAAGACCTTCACCATAAATCATCAGAAAAACAAATGAGCGTCAAACTTTTTGATAACTACATACTCCAGCAAGAAAAAAAAAAAGAACAAACCCCCAGAGGATGTCATTAAAGTGAACAGAACATATAACGAAGACTTCTAGAAATATCTAGTCAGATATCAGACGGAATATTGAGTTATCCAGCAAAACAATTGTTCCATATAGAAGAACCGAGATCGTGACAGTAGACTTTCCCAAAGCTTCAGTGAGCTATATGCTGATATTATGATGTATTTTATTTTAACCAATTTATCTTCCAAGAGTGCATGATAGGTATTTACAGCAGAAAGAGAGACAGACATAAAACGAAGAAATGCAAACAACAAAAGAAGAGACCTTGACACCAGAGAGCTTTTCAAGCTTCTCCACGGAATCCATGACAACAACTTCCTCCCCATCATCGCTGATCCATATCGGAAGAGGTGTGCCCCAGAATCTACTTCGACTGATAGCCCAATCCCTTGCATTTTCGAGCCAATTGTGAAAACGTTTATCCTGAATTGCAGATTAATCGAGAAATTATTTCATAGACACTTATCTAAACGCACTAGTAATATATACCCAAGAGTACTGATCCTTTCTTCTACTAACCTTCACATAATCAGGTACCCATTTCGTCTGTTCATTGCTTTCTAACAACTTATCTTTCATTTGCTCCACGCGCACAAACCTAACAGGTCAACCAGAAACAAACTTTAAAGTCCTAACCACACATGAAAAAGACAGA
>NC_025697.1:18112270-18112736 GCF_000633955.1 Camelina sativa
TATTAGACACTTATCTAAACGCACTAGTAATATATACCCAAGAGTACTGATCCTTTCTTCTACTAACCTTCACATAATCAGGTACCCATTTCGTCTGTTCATTGCTTTCTAACAACTTATCTTTCATTTGCTCCACGCGCACAAACCTAACAGGTCAACCAGAAACAAACTTTAAAGTCCTAACCACACATGAAAAAGACAGATCAACGTTCATATCATATTTCTGCTAATTTCTTCTACGTGCCATTTAGGTCAGATACTCCTACATATGAAATCTAAAATAGATAAACGAAACATGGGAAATCAAAATATCATATAAAGTTTGGTGATATACACAAAGATAGCTTATAAAGCTCCAAAAAGGGGCTGCCCGATATAATCATGTGAAAAATCTTAGGATTATCATTTATCCCAAGAGAACTAGTACAGGAAAAAATCCTACATCTTTAAAGCCAAAGTTAGAAAA
>NC_025697.1:18113049-18133125 GCF_000633955.1 Camelina sativa
TATTAGACACTTATCTAAACGCACTAGTAATATATACCCAAGAGTACTGATCCTTTCTTCTACTAACCTTCACATAATCAGGTACCCATTTCGTCTGTTCATTGCTTTCTAACAACTTATCTTTCATTTGCTCCACGCGCACAAACCTAACAGGTCAACCAGAAACAAACTTTAAAGTCCTAACCACACATGAAAAAGACAGATCAACGTTCATATCATATTTCTGCTAATTTCTTCTACGTGCCATTTAGGTCAGATACTCCTACATATGAAATCTAAAATAGATAAACGAAACATGGGAAATCAAAATATCATATAAAGTTTGGTGATATACACAAAGATAGCTTATAAAGCTCCAAAAAGGGGCTGCCCGATATAATCATGTGAAAAATCTTAGGATTATCATTTATCCCAAGAGAACTAGTACAGGAAAAAATCCTACATCTTTAAAGCCAAAGTTAGAAAGGCCTAAAGAGACAAAATGCCTCACTATACTAGCACTAAATGATCCAACTACTAAGACCTTAACTCAAGCTCATATGAAACATGAAGCATACCAACTCGGAACTGCTCTATATATGAGAGGGGTGTCTGATCTCCAGCAAAATGGATATGAGTGAGTAAAGCTCCCCGTTTTCACAAGCCTGCCTTTGTTCTGATATAACAAAATAATATTACTTCATAAATAAAAAAATCACCGACAGTAAAACAATCCAATGGTTCAAAATGCACTTAAGTTCTCTAAGAAACATGACAAATCATTATAATCTTAACCGACTAATCATGGCTAAAAACATTAGGCATCAGTAATCACCTTAACAGCTTCAATAATATCCTTGTCTGCATCTTTGACATAACGGCCACTGAAGCCAGTAATTCTCTCAGTAAACAACCCATCGTCATCAACAGCAACAACTAAATTCTCACCCTGCAAGGACGGATAAAATCATATACAAGTATGTTTAACACAATGAGATGAAGCAAAATTAGTAGAGTAGACAGGCATGGGTACTTAAACGATACTATAAGCCTAAGCAGGAGAATAAGTAACAACAAATGAGCATTTCTACGAAATCCCACGTAATTACCAACCCAAAATCTAAGATCAACTAAACCCCAACTGAATGACACTACATTATATTTTCTAGTCATGTGGTCAGAAACTGAAACAAAGGAAGAGAGATAGAATAGAATTTCTATTACGTTAACTACGGTCATGACGAACCTTTTTAATTCTATTTCTATCTTATTCTATTTTAACGGAGTGATAAGGAAGAGGGTGTAGTCAAATCTAACCTTTTTAATTATCTTGTTCTGAAGACAAACACGATAATCATCTTCACCAAAGGCAGGAGCACAGTGGACAATACCAGTACCACTGTCATCAGTGACATAATCATCTGCTACTACTCGAAAGGCCTCACTTGAGAAATCGCTAAAGTACTCAAACAAAGGTTCATACTTCTTCCCAACCAAAGAAGCTCCATTAAATTTCTCCAAAACTTCATAAGAATCAGCTGCACTCTCAGGTTTAGCACCTTTCGCTTTAGGATTTGCATTCTTGGTATCACCAGCAGGTCCATTACTTACCTTGGTCTTGGGCTTATCAGTGGGAAGAGCTGACAACCGAGACTCAGCAACAACATACACTTTTCCAGTGTTCTTGTTACGAACCTTCACATAGACAAACTTTGCATTGACACACAAAGCAAGATTGCTTGGAAGAGTCCACGGAGTAGTAGTCCATGCCACAAAAGCAGCATTATCTTGATCCCCAATAACAGGGAAAGTCACCATAATTTCTGGATCAGGTACGTCCTGTACACCCATTCTACCAATATCAGAGATCAAATTATACAACAAAAGACAATTTAACATTAGCAAAAGCTGAAGCACACACCTTGTAGTTCTGACCAGCTTCAAAATTAGATAAAGGAGTCTTACAACCAGTACTATACGGCATAACCTGCAATCAAGTAATGAGTCAACAATAAGAATCTCTATTCACCAAATTCAAACAATGCAAGGAAGAAGAAGGCAAACCAAACCTTGAAGCCTCTGTAAACAAGATTCTTCTCAAAAAGCTGAGCAAAAACCCACCAAACACTCTCCATAAAAGGCAAATCCATAGTCTTATAGTCATTCCTGAAATCAATCCAACGCCCAGTCCTAGTAATAACATTCTCCCACTCAGTAACATAACGAGTCACAATACTCCTACACTCCTCATTATACTTATCAATCCCCATCTTAAGCACTTCATCTCTCCTCTTAATGTTCAGCTTCCGATCAATCTCGTTCTCGACAGGCAAACCATGACAATCCCATCCGAAGCGACGAGTGACATGGTGACCAGTCATGGACTGATACCGAGTCACAATATCTTTAATCGTACCGGCGAGGATGTGACCGTAGTGAGGAAGCCCGGTGGCGAACGGAGGTCCATCGTAGAAGATGTACTCAGGGAGATTCTCAGTGCGTTTGAGCTGAGTCTTGAAAGCATCGATTTGAGTCCAGTATGAGAGGACGTTTTCTTCTTGGTGAGGAAACGAGAACTCTTTGCCTTCGCATACTTCTTCCATGGCGGAAACTGATGAATCAAACTCCTCACGAAATTAGGGTTTCTGCAGATTCCTAGTTCGGCGCAAACGAATGATATCAATCGTCTTAATAACGTTTTTGAAGATGAAGGTTTTGTAAGTTTTTCTTTTCTTAACCTTCTTAATTGGGCCGGGGTGAAGCTTTTTTAAGCTAGTAAGCAAGCCCATAAGTGTATAACATTTATGTTCTGCAACTCTATTTTTTTCAATCGTCTTTGAATTAAACGAGAGGAAACCAAGTAACCAACGTTCAACAACCGGAACACAAACTAATTGAAATAAAACCAAACTAAACCAATACGAATTGAAACAGAACCAAACTAATTCAAACCTAACTAAAACCGAATCAAATTAACTTCGGTTTGAGTTTGGCTAAGATTTTTCATAAATCCAAATTAACCGGAAATGCCCACCAACCCCTAAGAAAAACAATCGAGCCTATAAAAACAAGGAATGGGCCTTAGGCCCAATTAAAGTAATGTAATAGCGAAATCCACGGAGAAAGAGCGACGGAGAGAGAGAGTGGGGGACGACGATGAGTAGCAGAAGAAGAAGAAGCGGAGACGATGACAAGGGATTGCTCTGGAAACTTCCTCAAGTTAGAATCAAAGACGTTGGAAATGTTGGTCCAGCCTTTGGACTCGGTTTTGGTTGCGGAGTCGGTTTCGGTGCCGGTCTTATCGGAGGTAAAAATTTCTAATTTCGATTGAACAGAGTTACGAATCGCTCGAAGCTGTTTTTTTATAGATAAACTGAGTAGAGAGATTTGATGGAAACAGGTGTAGGATTCGGACCAGGAGTGCCTGGATTACAGTTTGGTTTAGGGTTTGGAGCTGGTTGTGGAATTGGTGTAGGTTTTGGCTATGGTGTTGGAAGAGGAGCTGCTTATGATCACTCTCGTTCTTATTATAACGTTGGGAAGCCATCTTTGTGAGTTATAAAAATTTAGTCTTTTTTTTTTATAAATCTTAGTGATTTAAGACTTCGGATGATGATGATTTGGGACTTGTTGAATTGTTGACAGGAATGAAGTTGATTCTCTTATTGATGAACTTGTTGTTAGTACCAAGAAGCTTGTGAAAGCTACTACGAAAGAAATCGACAAGTGGATAAAATGATGAACATTAGTATGGTTTTAGCTTGTTGCTCATTGCAGCTGCCAAGTAAATGTTAAGTGTTGTTGGTATGTTCTTTAGATCAAGAATGTAGTAGAGATGCCGGGGCTAGTGAATCTGGTTTCGTTTTGTACAATTGGTTATGGTATAAAGAACGTAATTTTACATGGCAGATTTATCATTCTGGTTATGTAGTTCTGGTTTCTCTTTAAGTTGTTGTTTATGAGCTTTTGGTAGAAACCCAATTTTAAAAAGTAGAACCTGCCATTGCTTAATGGCACAGTGATCTCATCTCATCTCTAGGGCCAATGGCATAAATTTGTTATGATTCGCTTCCACCAGGTATGAACACTGTGCTAACTAAGTCAGTAGATCACTTGTGTTTCGATCCAAATGCTTTACTTGTGGTCGACTTTGCGGGAAGTTCTTTCCAAAAGGCTTTTGTTCATTTTCGGGACCTGTCTGATGCTTCGATGAAATCCAGATGTCCCATGCTCCAATTCTTTATTTTGATGTAAAGAGATAGTCCCATGAGAAAATAGAACCGTTGAGTTTGGGCGTCCACAGGACCACAATGATTCCTAATGACCCAAGGAATTTACTGAAAATCCCAAGTAAAGACTGTGGAAGGCTTGTGGATGACACTTCACTGTTAAGATTTCATGTGTTTGAGATTCTTGTAACACAGTTGGTAGTTTTGGTGAAAGCTAAGCCACACAAAAGAGAAGAAACAGAGGGATATGGATAAAATAGATTATCCAACAAAAACCCATCTTAAAGCCACATCAGCATCCACAAACCAATCAGAGCAAAGAATCATATTTCACATTTTCAATTCAGACCAATCAAAATCCTAAACGAATCCTACCCTTTCACCTTATAGCACCAGTTTCGTCTCTTCCTTCTTTCACTTAGCTCCTCCCTAGTGTTAAACCAGAGTAAAGCTTGAAACTTTGGACCAAAAAAAAAAAAGATGGCGTCTTTGGGTGTGTCGGAAATGCTTGGTACTCCCCTTAACTTCAGGGCAGTTTCAAGATCGTCTGCTCCGTTGGCTTCAAGACCGGCCACGTTCAAGACAGTTGCTCTCTTCTCTAAGAAAAAGCCTGCTCCTCCTCCTAAGTCCAAGGCCATCTCTGAGACTAGCGACGAGCTCGCCAAGTGGTATGGTATGTGTCTTCTTCTACACTCCTTTCAAGATTCTCTGTTTCTCTATGGAATGTGTTTGCAAATTGTGATTCTTATGCAGGTCCTGACAGGAGAATTTTCTTGCCCGATGGTCTTTTGGACAGATCAGAGATCCCAGAATACTTAAACGGTGAAGTTGCTGGAGAGTAAGACACTTCTTCATGTCTCTCTTTGTATGTTTTTTTACGTTTGGCTTCTGTGCTTATGGTTCATTGGTCTGAATTTGCAGTTATGGTTATGACCCATTTGGTCTTGGCAAGAAGCCTGAGAACTTTGCTAAGTAAGCAGATTCTTTGAAACCTAAACCTGTTACTTTGTTTCCATGTCAAGGTATCGAATTCTTCATTAAGATTGGTCGTGTAATGAATGTGGTTGCAGATACCAAGCCTTTGAATTGATCCACGCGAGATGGGCTATGTTGGGAGCTGCTGGTTTCATCATCCCTGAAGCTTTAAACAAATACGGTGCTAACTGTGGTCCTGAAGCCGTCTGGTTCAAGGTTTCTTACCTACTTCTCATCTTTATGAACATCCAATTGCCTTAGATTCTATATAGCAAAGCAAGAATGTGTTATGATGTGATGGGATGAATTTTATTGGTATATAACAATGCAGACCGGTGCTTTGCTTCTTGATGGAAACACATTGAACTACTTTGGCAAGAACATCCCAATCAACCTTGTTCTCGCCGTAGTTGCTGAAGTTGTTCTCCTCGGTGGAGCTGAGTACTACAGAATCACCAACGGATTGGTACATTACTCTCTACACTTAGCTAGACTTAGATAGGAAAATGACTAAACTTGAAATGCTAATATCTGACAGGACTTTGAGGACAAGCTACACCCAGGAGGTCCATTTGATCCTTTGGGACTTGCTAAGGACCCTGAGCAAGGAGCACTACTCAAGGTTAAAGAGATCAAGAACGGGAGATTAGCCATGTTTGCGATGCTCGGTTTCTTCATCCAAGCTTATGTTACTGGTGAAGGTCCTGTTGAGAACCTTGCACAGCATCTCAGTGATCCTTTCGGAAACAATTTGCTTACCGTTATCGCTGGAACTGCCGAGAGAGCTCCTACTCTCTAAGCCATTTTCTAAGAGCTTCCAAAATGTAAACTTTGTTCGATTGGAACCTTCTTTTGACAATGTTATAAACTTTCATCTGAATCTTCTTGATATATTTCATTGGTGCTTTATATCATACTTTCTAAGGATACCTGTCTAATGACTCATGGTAGGCTCAAGTTCTTGTAGCATATTAATAGCTTTGCATTGCTTTGCAAAACAAAAGAAAAACAATGAGTAGAATAAATCATGTTCTTATTCATTTCAACAGTATATATAAGATTTAGGTTTTGTAAAGCAATTTGCTTCCAACCAATAAATAAAACATGTAATCAATAACACACACACAT
The DNA here is from genome assembly GCF_000633955.1 of Camelina sativa. Lineage (NCBI taxonomy): Eukaryota > Viridiplantae > Streptophyta > Magnoliopsida > Brassicales > Brassicaceae > Camelina > Camelina sativa. The sequence goes on from NC_025697.1 coordinate 18,119,361, forward strand.
ATACCAACACTTATATAGTCATAATTTCATAAGACATATAGACATCTATTTAGAATAACCCCAGAAATCCATTTCACTGCGTAACGTAAGCTGGTTCGTGGTAGGAACTGGCTGGACAACAGAAGAAGAATTATTGTTACCATCCTCAAACCTAATCCCTCTAGAGGAATCTTCATTTCCCATGTGACAAGTCACAAGCCTATCCATCATCCCCCATTCACCTAAACCTTGTTGGTGATTATGACTAACCACTGTCTCACAAGTACCGACCTCTAAACCAGGCTCACATGCTTGCTGGTATTGTAACCCTTCACTAGCTGCACTCTCACAGTCCCTTGCAAGTCCTGAAGAGTAGTCAAATCCAAGTGTGGGTGGTTTGTGAAAGATTGGTGGGTATTGATGAAGAGCAAGGTCAGGCTTGTTGAGTTCAAAGGTCGTTGCTCCGTGGTTACGTACTAGCTGGTATGGACTGTCACGGTTCATAAAGCTACGAGCTTGAAGCGTGTGGTTGCTGGATGCATCGTGGATGTGTTGGTCCGAGGAGTTAATGCTAGAGCCACCTTCATTCACTACCTTGAACAAATTCTTCTTCATGAACACCCTACAAACTACCCATCCATCTTCCTACAATATCATACAATATAATGTTACAAATGGATTAAATAAAATACAACGTTTTCATAACCAAGCTCTTGAATTTAACTCATCATATATAGTTGCAACTCTTATACAGTTACAAATGTTATTCTGTTTTATAATTTTACCAAAAAAAAAAAAACCACAGTAAAAGCCCTTTAACACAAAAAGAAAAAAAAAATTACCACTACATAATAAGACCAATTATGTACAAAATTTATCAATCTTTCCCACCAAATTCATTTTTAGAACTCCACAATTTTAAATGAATTGAGTAAGGTTAAATTTGAGAAATATGGATTAAAAATATATATATACAAACAGTAAGCTATAAATATTCCAATGTACTTGCTAAAAAAAATTGCATATCCTTCAATTCCAACCAATCTACAAATTAAATTCAATTTTATGAAAAAATAATTATTTACGGTGTGCAATTTTATAAATTTGATATTGGATAAAGATATTGGTAGAAATCAAAGACTTTGTGCAATTGCACTTGTTAATTGCTCGAATGATGTTTTTAATGATAACAAGCTATATAATAATTCAAAGATTTTGCAAAGATTGCTCAAATAAAAGACATACACTAGGGTTGGCTTGAGGATCATCAGCGTCTTCAAGACGGTACTCATGCATAATCCAATCAGTCTTTTGGCCATGAGGAGCTCTTCCTTTGTAGAACACAAGTGTCTTCCTCATTCCTATCTTCTTGTAAGAGTTCCTTATGCACTTGTCACGTCCCGTCGCCTTCCAGAACCCTGCGTGAGTAGCACGGTTTGTCCTCGAACCGGTCGGATATTTCCTGTCCTTGTGACTGAAGAAATACCATTCGTTCTGCGGCGTTGACCCTATCTTGCATCTCTCTGCCAAACAAAGATAGCATACAAATTTAGAGAATTGGAATAGTCATGTATATAGTATCCAATGATCAATAAGTCGTCGAGGAGAGCTATCAAGATCTCAAAATATGATATCAATTAATAACAAGCAATGAATTGTGATATGTTCTTGATTAATGAGTTGAATAAGTAAAAGATTACCTTGTAAATCCCAAGGCTCAAGCTTGTTTAAGTCAACCTCTCTGATGACTTCCATCTCAAACTTATGGTAAGAGATTTTCTTCTTCAAGTAGTAATGGAGAAGCTCTTCATCGGTCGGATGAAACCGAAAACCAGGTGGCACTCCTCCGTTCGACGACGAACCCATTTCGAATTTACGTTTTCTTTCTCTTGTCTCCAATTAAAGACAGCGTCTTAAAACAACTAACCACTGCCTTTCTTTCGAAGCAGCTACAAGTTCTTGATTATATATTTATACACACTTACACGTAATTGTCAACGGAGTTTATTAAATGGGTTATATGAATGTACGATGATGATGCATGTTGGTGGTGATGGTGATGGTGAAGTTGACGGCCGGTGACCACGGCGACGGAGGTGCTCAAAAAGCTATCGTAAAAAGCAAGACTCGCCGGAGATTAATATGACTTTTTATGATATAATATCATGTCTCTACGCGCCTTATGTTGCATCGTGTGGTACACTTGCGTAAAATCGACTGCTCCATGTGTCTCTACGCCATGTTGACTTATACATCATTTATGAACGATCCCGAGACGAAATTATAAACACTAAACTATTAGTATGATTAACCATCGTATTCAATTTTTGATTGTTCCGTAAGCAAGGGTTTTTTTTTTGGAGAAAGAAAATGTTAGAGAAAAAAGACCCATTTGGATATAGGGATCTTCAACTCTGATCATACGGTCCATGTTTACGTATACACCTAGCTAGTTTAGCAATTAAGATGAATATGAAAGACGAAGAATATACAGAGAGATATGTAATATTAAATAGAATGTATATTGAATCATGGAGGTTCATTATATGAATATGCCATGCATTGGCCAGTGGCCAAGTTTAGGGCTTTTTTCACGCACATGTGGCTACCTATGACCTCCGATTCTTTCTGATTTATTTCATTCGTTTCACTAAATTGCAAGCTTCCTATCTGTTTTGTTAACTTGATACATTGATTCAAGCAAGCAATAAATACATACATATTTATATATGTAGGTATACGATATAGTTTTCTAATATGAATGAACTAAATGATTAATAATGGCCGTAACAACAATAGATTGTGAACCTACAAGTTGTGGCGAAGTGATTAAACATCAAGACAGATGGAAACACATGATCACTAGCTAGTAACATTGAAACTCCTAGCTAAGAATATAATACATGAACAATCGCAAACTTCTCTCGAGGAAAGAAGCGAATAGAATGTCGATTATTGACAAAATCAAATACAATTCTAACGAAAACGGTACTAGAAAAAGAAAATCGACAAATAAAAGGAAAAAAAAATAAGTAGTAAAAATTGTGAAGAAATGTTCTCTTAGAGGCTAAGATGATTATAATTCAAATGTTTTTTGTGGTTAGATTTGCAAAGTAATGGCAGTTCCATCAACTTGATATTTATATAAATCAATCCTTTTACGAAAGTTTAGCAGAAGAGGTTTTGCTAGAAGCTTCATCTATATACTCGGATTTTGCTAGAAGCCTAAAATAAGTCTAGTGTTGTTATAGTTTTATATGTTCATGGATGCTATTTTGGTTACAGTTTTGTTCAAACCTACTCGGATTATACCGTTCGTGGTTTTCGAATTGTATATTTCAAAGAAGTATGCACTCTATAGACTATATACATGAAGAATGTAGGCTAGCTGATGGGTGGTACAGCCGTTGCAACTCACGTCGAGAAAAAAGTAAAAAACCATAAATTTTTTATACTGAGGTCCATATTACTATGATGATACAAAAGGGAAAATGAAGTTATAACATTCTAGACGTAATTTGATTGGCCTAAAGCTTTTTTTGCCACAGATTGTTCATACTTCCAAACGATAACGTCTAATATCGAAGATTGAACAACCTTTTCATTAGAATTGAATAACTTTATTCATTTCAGAGATCGTTTTACTAATTTTAGTATTAGATATTTTTTCGAGACGATAATATTCGTGCTAATAAGCTTGTGAAATGCACAAAGGTACGAGGTTTTTGTTTTTCCCATGTAAACTCGTCGGTACCTGATTGGCTCTCTCTCTCGAATATGGTCATTTTCGATAACTTAATATATGAGGTTTGATTGTAAAAAAAAAAAAAAAAAAGACTTAATTTTATTAGGATCGATCTCCTAAGAATTTTCACATGCAAAAATTGGGTTTTTGTGACTTTATGCACCAACTTATGAAGAAGTAAAAGCGGCGTAATGGGATAACGATGTTTCGTATATCTTAATTAGTACGGCAAGAGTACTTGTTTATATTTTAGTAACCCTTTCATATCTTCTTGTTAATACATATGCTAATATGCTTCTATATATATCTTATATAATATGAAAAGGTTTTTCTCAGTTTTTGCTAAGGAGATAACACTTGGCATGTTATCTCTCTAACACCTGTCTTTATTTTATTGTTTGGACCTAATTAATTAAATTCATTTGTACTTTGGACATAAATAATTAGAGGCCTATAAAACAAACAAAAAAACTCTTTACATTTCATCCTAGGAAAAAACTAATTATAGTTTATTTTGAAATTTTAAAATTTTGAAATTACAGGTTTCAATCTTATGTATGATTCAGGGCAAAAACGGATTCTAAGTTATGTATAAAATTTATTTCTGGGTTTCAATCTTATAAATAATTCATGGACAAGAAACGATTCTAGATTATGTTAGAATGAGGGGTATTTATGTGTTCTCAAAATTCTCTTATAAATTCATAAATTTTTGGATTTTCATATACGCTTAGTTTATGGCCTTTAATCTTATATAATCTAATGGTAGGATGTTTTCCGTAAGTAATTTGAGAAACACTTACTCATTTATTTCCCATTAGACCTTACCAATTTGTTTTCTATAAAAGTAGAATCATTCCGTTTTCCATGAAATTAGAATTCAATCTCTAATTACTCTCCTTTTAAAACAATTTTCAGTTATTATTATTTAATTTCAGTCATTAGGTTCAGATAAAGAATTATATTATTTTTATATATCTTTCCAAATTTCAATAGGTATCTTGAATAATCTTTAAATTATTTTTGCAGGTTATCATGTTTATTGTTCACATTAATACTACATAGAAAAAAATTATGCGAGACAAATTTATTTATTCATTAGAGTGTTTATGTTGTCTTTCCTACTCTCCATGAGCTCTGGTCCAGGAATTATGGATGTCATACAATTTATGTATGTCCTTTCTTATATTTTAGAATTTCAATTTTTTCTTTTTTTTTGGACATTCATGTGGTAAAGCAGGATAAAACTTCTTCTTATTGGACGATGCATATGAGTTTCTCCATTGTAAATTTAATTTCTTAGTAGTCTTCATCTTTAAGCAAAAAAAAATGTATTTAAAACTATTCTAAAAAAGGAAAATTGTATGTTTACTGTCATTAAAAAATCATGTTGTTAAGCTTGTGATGTCTTTTTATATCATAGTATGATACGAGTTGCATTTTTCTATACTATATATGATTAATTTGACTTCTATAGTTTTGAGTAATATATGTTAATTGTATACTGGTATCATATATTTTTAAGAATCTTAGTATCAAATAGCTTTAGAATTAACCATCTTAGAAATAAAAGAACAAAAAATTCCTATAATATTTTTCCACTTTCACATATAATAGTTTACTTTCTAAGAAATATTATTATTATGAAATTTGACATTATAATATCATTTTATTCAATTGCATATATGATGATGATGAAATAAAACCATTGCATGTTTATACTCATACAAAAATTAGTGTAAGTTTTAAACCATCATAGAGTTTCTAATAATTAAAATAAATGAAAAAAGAATAATATTATTATAATTGAAAAAGGGAAAATCGGTTCTCAAGGTTTAACATATAATTTAGTATTGTGAAACTTTCACAAACTATATTAATATATATAATTTTATTATTGATAATACATATATGATATGAAATATAACTACTTAATAAAATTAAATATAATTAATAAGCATATTAATATGTTTTAATAACATCATAAGTATTCAAATAAAATTATATTACAAATATTAAGTTACATTAAAAATAAAAATATTATATTGACGAGAAAATCACCAAAAGACGTACAATATTAGAAAGATGTTCTCAAATTTCTCTACATTTAAAAATAATTTTATATGATGAGAAACTTAATGAGTCTCTCACCAATGTACATGCTCTAATATGTATTAAAAATCTAAAGGAAGAAAAAACTACACACTCTACTATGCAATCAAAATTTTGTTCATGTGTTGAAATAGTCTAACACTATATATAAAAGGAAAACTCAAGTAACACCAAACAAATCAATCCAGAAAAACTAAAATGATCAGTATATTTTTAAAATCACAATAATAACCATTTCTGAGTAAACAAATAAAAATAATAATTTCCAAATTACTAAAGTTGAACAACATTATACGCTAAATCCGTGCGTAGCACGAGATGACTTCTAGTATATATATATATATATATATATATATATATATATGAGCAAAGATAATAGATCAATATACCCATGACCCATGAGTTTTCACCCAAAAAAAAAATTATAGTACGTAAAGATGAGTCTAAATTATTTATTTAGGTTGTGTGGTCATCTAAGTTATATTGATCTTAGAATGAGATTCAATTCAAGAGCATAAGCAACATTAGCCAAGGACTATGGTCCAAAAATTTATGAGCCACTATTTTAGTTTTGATTTTTTCTTTCGTTTTGACATAAATTGTTATTAATTGATGAGATTTGATTCTAGAAGTTTTTTTTTTTTTGGTTTCAATGATTAATATTTTTATTAGTCATTACCATTGAATTTCTTAAGTTTTTTTTGTTTTTTTGTTTTTGTCAACCAAACATTAATTAGAAAAGAACTCTGGTGGAAAAGTGTTTACAAAAGAAGTTGCAGAAACAAGATATCTAGACGACCAAGCGAGACAATCCATCCTCAGATTCGAAGAACGAGAAATATTGGACAAGGAGAATAATGGAAAGGTCGCCTTCAGCAAGTGGAAATCGTCTAAAAGATTTGAAAACGCAAGCCAATTTTCAGGAGCTTGAATCATCGCTACTAATTCTGCACTCTCCGTCGCAAAGCACTGACTAGCTAATCCGTTCGCAAGGAGACACTCCATAGCCCAAATCAAAGCCTCGCACTCTGCATGAAGCGGGGAAGGACTTCGCCGAAGACTTCGCTCACCCAATAAAAGGGTCTTCTCATGACCATTATCACACCACCACCCCACGTCCGAATTAATGTCAGAATTTTTCCAGGAACCATCAATTTGAGAACATAGTTTTTTTTCCGTTTATGAGTTTATAACATTGAAAAATGATAATAAAAAGATTTAGTTTTGAATAGGGTTACTCTCTATAACGTTGGACCGACTCTGCTTCAATGTAAGTTTACTAAGGGACAGATAGATCGATCCCTCGTGTTAACTTTGGTTGATGAGTTTTAATTTTTAAATACAAAAAACTCAACGTAGCAATTGGATTCCATCAAACAACACATCTCCATGTACTCACTCAACCTCACATAAAACCTTACCCACACACAAAAACACCTTCCTTCAAACACAACAATAAAAATTGAGAGAATCTTTCTTTGTTACAGTTGGTCAGTCAACATCGAAACAATATATTTCCCATTTGTACATCTTCTTACTTTTAGAATGGTCAAAAAAAAAAAAAAAACCAAAAAAATGGTACTTTTTCATATTTATGTCCAATTCAACCAACCCACGTCTGTATTTAACAAAACCATCCACCTCATTTTGGTACACATTAAATGCTCCTTTTTCAAAATTTCCCAACTTCCTCCAAAATTTTCACATAAAAATTACATCTTTTGGTGCTACAAAGCAAATTTATAAGCAAAACCCAAATACAGTAAAAACAAATTTGATTCCCATGAGAGAGAGAGAGAGAAAAAAAAAAGGTTGAAACTTTGACAATCTGAGATTGTAATTGAGGCGCGGGACCATTATCGAACGAACGAACGAAAGCGAGAGAGATTTGATTCCTTCCCTTCCTTCCTCATCTTCTTGTTCCCTTCAGGTTTTAATCCTTTTGACCGCATCTCTTAGGTTTTCGAATAAGGTTTCACCTTTTTCGATTCTTTGTAACACATAAGTTTTTGATTCTGGGTTCTGTTCTTTGTATCCAATTAGCTCTGTTTGACTCATTGTTCCAATCAAAAGCTTGAATCTTTAAATGACGAACGATTCCGATGCTGCTTTGGTCTCTTCAAGACAACTCCTTTTGCTTGCTTCGATTTGTTCCGGTGCTCTCATGTGCAAAATCGTAAGCCTATTTTGATTTTACCCTTATCTTTTTTAAGGTCTATGTTGATGATGATGCAAGATTGTAACTTTTTTTTTTTTTTTGTTTTTTTTTTGAAGGTTTATGACTTGACTCGTTTCATAAGTCCATTGCTCTTTGGTGTTTATGGAAAACTCGACAGTAAAGTTAGAATGGAATGGAACAATAGGTTTTTTTTAGATTATTCCCTTATTTTGAGTTTGTTGATCTTCTTTTTGTTTGTTTGTGTGTTTGAGCTAGTGCTTTCTTCTCACAGGGGATTCTCAACCTTTCATGCTGTTTTGACTTCTGTGGCTTCAATCTATCTCTTGGTAATATCTGAACAGTTTGATGAGAATGTTCATGGTGATGCAGTCATCAATAGTACAACGAAGTTATCAGAATCTGTAATGGGGGTTAGTTCTCTGGAAGAAGTCTCTCTAGAATCTCAACAACTGGTAGTGAGTGAGATCGTCTCTTATGTCTTTTGGTCTTTTTGCAGATCTCCTTAGGCTATTTTCTATCAGACTTGGCAATGATCTTTTGGCATTTCCCAGCTCTTGGTGGTATTGAATACGTAAGGCATCATATAATATTTTCCATATTTGTTAATGAAGGTTGATAAGAGTTGGCATTTAATTCCGGTTTGGCTGAATGGAATTGGTATTAGCTAATGGTGTTGTTTCATTGTTACTTGTTTAAGGTGTTTCATCATTTCTTGTCGATGTTCGCAATCATTCTTTCTGTCACAAGTGGGCAAAGTCAGTTCTACATCTTCATAGTTCTCTTATCAGAGGCCACAACTCCGTTTGTTAATCTACGGTGGTAAGTTTCTGACTCCCTTCACAAATATATGTTAGTGGCTGCCTCTAAACATCAATTGTGGTAATGGCAGGTATTTGGATACTAGTGGTCAAAAAGGCTCCAAGGCTTACACGCTCAACGGGATTGCCCTGTTCCTGGGTTGGCTGGTACTACTAGTTAGACTAAAACGTATCTGTGTTGTAGTGTTTGGAAAAAAAATAAACTGAATGTCTCTGTCTGCTTGTTTTCCAGGTTGCGAGGATCTTATTGTTCATCTACTTCTTTGTTCACATGTACCTCCATTTCCATCAGGTAGGTTCAATCCTGAGCTTGATGAGTAAAACAAACCAACGAGGAAGATATTAGTAGACACATGAATCTGAAAGGTATCTAAAGGATTGGTTTGGCGTTGCAGGTGAAGCAAGTGTTTCCACTGGGATTTTACAGCCTTCTTACTATACCACCGGCTCTAGCAGTGATGAATCTCATTTGGTTCTGGAAAATCACCAAAGGAATGATCAAAACACTCTCCAAGGCGAAAACATCGGCAGTGAAGAAACAGTGAATGACGGTTAGAAAGCTCTGCTTGACCTGGAAAAGATTTTCGATTGCATTCACTTTGATCTGTCCATGAAAAGTTGATTGATATTCATGTTGTGATTGTTCTTTGATACCTTTTGGGTTTATGAACAAGAATGTCCAAACAAGCTAGATTTGTATATTTTCAAACCTTTCAGCTGTTTCTTAGGTATTCAACTTGTAAAGTTAGAATCAGAATCAGTGTTTCACGTCACTCAATCTTCAAAGATGCTACTGTTACCAAATGGCAAGATTCGGTTTGGTGTAGAACCGAAATGGCTTACTACTTAACTAGTCATCAACACTTTTCCTTTTACCAAAACAGAGACATAAAAGACTGAGAAAAGAGTTGAAGATATCAAATCAAATATGGTGGTGATGAATGTTAAATACCCGTTACAAATTTTCGTTTTTGTGGCTCTTCTGTTTAATAGTGTCACTCTACAATGTCACTTATTATTTGTAAGGTTGCTATCTTCACCATCACCACTGTTTACTAAACTATGCAGTGTTTAATTTCTCTGCTGTATGCACTCATTAGTCATTAGGCTATATTGTTGTACCATATTAAACAATTTTGTTTAGCTTTTATGATGTGATTGCACGCACACACATACTTCCATCTCAGGAGTTATCATTTATACAAGATATAAAACAGAAAACTATCAATCATTTTGATAAAATAATCGAAAATATTAGAAATTGTGCATTCAAAAGTTGTTGTAAACAATGTTTCGAAAACCTCTTACACGCACACAAATAGCTTTTATTAATAAAAAGAGCCTTGTCTCATATAGGTAACATACAACAGCAAACCAACAAAGAAACACAAACCACACGTAAAAGTGTATTATTACACAGACACAATTTACAATGACACGACAAGTTCGCATCAATATAAACCGATGCCGAGCGCGGACTTATAGTCATATCGCCTTTTATTCTTCACACAAGCTTCCAAAAGCTTTTCATCATATCATTACATAATCATACAGTAAACAGTATACAAAGCAAAAGACTTGTAAACAAGTCTCTTACTCACTTAACGACGAAAGCTCCTAACCTGACGAGGAGGGTCAGTCTCGCTATCGTTAAGCTTGACACCTGTGTAGACAGCTGCACCGGCTATAGCACCGAGTGTAGGAGCCACTAGATAAATCCAGAGTGACCTGTAGTTTCCTGATGCAACGGCTGGTCCTAGAGTCCTTACTGGGTTCATAGATCCACCAGTCGATGGCCTGTTGAAAACTCCCAAGTGCTTTAGAAACTTTATTTAAATGCAATGCATGATTCTTTAAAATATGAAGCTTAAAAAGCGTTTGATGTGGACATACCCTGCAACAAGAATGTTTAGCATGACAGTGGCTCCAACAGCTATACCAGCCAATTCTCCAACCTGCTCATTAAACCCAATCAAGAAAAGAGAACTCCATTAGGGTTAGCTACAGAAATCATTATCAGTGGCTTTGTGTTTCTTAAACTGTTTCATGAACTTTTTTTTATATATATCATGCATGAAAAATCTTTCTTATAAAAAAAAAAAAGAAAAAAAATTACTGAACTGCAAACATGCAAAAAGAAAGAGAGACTTACGGCACGAGTGTCAGTGGCGACGGCAGTGACAACGAAAAGGAGGATAAAAGTGATGATGAACTCAAGAGCAAAGGCTTGTCCAAGGCTAACAGATGGAACAGTGACACCACCGGACATGAAAGGATGGAACACTCCTTTAAGTGCGAATGAAGCGCAAATAGAAGCTGAGACTTGAGCTGCTATGTAAGCCGGCACGTGTGCCCAAGGGAAGTGTCTTAGAGCTGCGAATGCTATGGTCAGTGATGGGTTTAGATGAGCCCCTGAGATGTGACCCGTTGAGAGTATTATGATCATCACTGCGAGTCCCGCACATGCCGCGTTACCTATTAGGGTTTCAGCTCCGTCGTATTTCTGGTTCACGATTGGACCGGCCGTTGCGGTGAATATCAGGATAAATGTTCCCACGAACTCGGCTCCAAGCTGCATAACACACATAAAAGATAACAATGATGAGCAAATGCTACAGACAAAATGCCACGGGTTCACAAAAATATTATTTTAGAGAAATATTTTTTTTTGTTTCAGGAATAGTGTCATTTTATATTTCCAAAGAGTGTTTTAATGCTAAATTTTTGTTTACCCGTAAACCATTTTCATTGAATTTAATTTGTTAACCATTTATTAAATAGAGATAATTTTTTAAAAAAGAATTTGTATAAAATGTGTCAAAATGACATTTTCTTTGTAACCAGAATGAGTATTATGTAATCTATGAAAATCACTTGATATAGAAAGATACAAAATAATTAAAATATCTAAGGGATAAAAGTTTGTGTCAAAGAAGATAAAGATACGCGAAATTTCCTAATTCCAAGTAAAATACACATAATCACTAGAAAGACCATTAAATTAGTTTCATTCTGGTGTCTAATTTATCATTAGTTATTTAGTATTCAGCAAAATACAGTCAACGGTTAGTATGTAGCGTATGATCTGTCCATACCTACGCCCACGTTAACGAGAATCATAATTAATTAATACTAATCATAAGAATATCAGTTCACAACTATAATTCTTAGAAACATGACTTAGAATGAATTACTCTAGAGGGTAAAAATTATTGGTTAATGATAGAAGGACAAGAGCCGTGGATTGCGCTAAAGAAAGATACATACCGTGGCTGACTGCTTCCGTCATGGATACACCCAAAAGAAAACGATCATAAAAATTAAATGAATCAAAAAGACCTAACCAAAAACCATACTTACGTAACATAAAAAGTCTTTCACAATAATAAAGGCAAAATAAATTTTGATGTAATACACTAGTATATATATAGAACTAATTCGTATTCGTCATTACAAAACAAAACCCATTAAATTCTAATTACTTGTGTGACCGTTTCTCAAAAAAAAAATTAATTATATATGCAACTTGTTTAATTTTCAATAAACCAATTTAATGTTATCGCAGTCAAGACTATGAATATCATTGTCACAAAATCAATATACAATCCATAAAAAAAATTCAAATATGAGGAGAGTCGGTGGTGGTCCATTGAATAAATTAAGTTGAGTTCGAGTGGGCCTTAATTAGAGTTATATACTATTAATTTATCTAGACTTATTTTGTGATTTTACATTTAATTATATCACCCTCTTTCTATTTGCCAGTTCAGATTTAGTTTTCGGTTGCGAACTGCTAGTTCTTGTCGTGTTACAATCTCCTCCAAGTGTGACGTAAACACCTTATGATCTTTTTCAATATCTTAATAAAGTATGTATATGATAAAAATCGGTTACAAGAATAAAGAAATGTTATCTTTTGGTAAAGCTTACAAAAAAATCATAAATTTACGATCGGTTTATGAGTTTCCCAGTTGGTCTAACTCGTTTATTCACTATTTTACCCAACGTGGATTCCGAGGGACCAAATATTTGGATTTGTTATTGTTAAAATACAATATAATATGAGAATATCTTTACTTTATAATAGTATTATAAATTTCAGACTTGCAAAGGGTTCCTCGAAATCTAATAAAAGCTGATCAACGTAATCAATTTTTTTTTTTCATAAACTGTTGATGACACTTTTCAACTAATATATATAATTTTGAAGATGATTTGCTTTTTTTTTTGTCAACAATATAAAATATGTGGTTATGAATTCGGATAACATAACGACGATATTAGCACAAACCATACAAGTTCTAGTCGATATGTATATTTTTACGGTGATTTGGATAAAATTTTTAAAATATATCAATACAAAAGAAGGATGTGTTACAAACTATACTATATAAAAAGAGGAAGATGAGTCAGATGACTAACCTTGCGAGTAAGGGAGATATCAGGAGAGGGGAACTCGGTGAAGCATGTGTCATGTTGACCCCAAGTTGATCCCATCACAGGCAAGCATTTGCATCGAGGCATTGGTTTCCGATGATCGAACGACATTGAATCCACTCTCATTCCCGTTATCAACGGTCCTCCCGGCGTTCCCGGCGTACCCGGGGTTGGAGGAGCCATCACCACTACTGAACCCACCTCAGCCTCCGATGGAGCCATTTCCAACTTTCTTTTTTTCTTGGGTTTTTTTTTGTATGTTGTTGAAAATAAATTCTAAATACTAATTTTTTTGGTTTTTTTTTTCTTGGGGTAGGGCAATAAATTGATAGAGACGAAATTTACATGATTTGAAAGTTTTTATAAATTTGGGTTTACACTTGAGGTTTAAACTTCGCCAGGACCGGTTTCACCAAAACACAAGTTAAAACTAGAAAGATCAATAAATGAGAAAACTCATCAATCGATCAAAAACTTTTTTTTTTTTTTTTTTTT
>NC_025697.1:18136170-18140420 GCF_000633955.1 Camelina sativa
TTTTTTTTTTTTTTTTGAAGGAAGGAGACGAAAATGGATCTAGGACTTAACTTTACATGCTTTCAAGGATTTTTATAAAGCTGTTACTACGTTTCAAGAAGAATAAGAACGAAGATAGCCACCTCACAAAAAAGAAGAAGCCAAACTCAGAAACCGAATCTTATAAAAAGCAGAGACAAAAAACACATAGAGATTCTTGAAACTGAGGTTCTGAAGAAAGATATATATAGAGAAGTTGTATGAAGATGATGATAGATGATGGGTTTGGTTAGTCTTTGAGCTTATGTTATATTTATATGTGTTTGTGTATTTATATAGAAAAGGCAGATTATTATGCATTGAACCCAAAAAAATATCATACATAAAAAAAAAAAAGTCAACTCCAATATCTTATTGCTCTTATATAACAGCTTCATTCATATACTGACTCCTATTTTTTTTTGAGATTTTGATGATCTGCTAGAGTCACCTGTGCCCTTTATCACAGGCCTCTTTGTTACCGTTCGATGTAAGCAATACTCTCCGTGGATGAGGGTTAGGAATCGCACATGCGCCGTGACGGTATCACTCATTCGCCACCCCACGACCCTCCAATAATTGAATATAAAATTTATTTTCTAAGTCTCTAGGGAAGAGAGCGCTTGATTCGTGTAACAATTATGTAACAATAGTTAAATACATTCTCCATTCTCATAGAAAATTTACAGTGCTACGTATGAATTAGTTTAGACAAAAATTATTAACGTAATTACTTAATTCAACTTTTAAAAATATTTTGGGCTTGACTTTGTATATATATTTAAATAACTTAATGAATGAAACTACATATAAAGATAACTTATAGCATGAATGCATGATAGATATACTTTTGTTTGTGTTTAGTTTTATGCCAAAAGTATAAAACTTAGTTTTGAGATTGTGATATCTGTTATTCGAATAAATAGAATGATATCATATATATAAATATAATAAACCTTCAATGACTAAACATTACTAACAAAAAGGAATACCATACAAACAAATTGCACGGGTTTATCTATCTATAGTGAGTTCAAGTATATATACTAATTCTTCAGTCCATGATGACAAAGAAAAAATACATACCTGAGTATTGCTTTATTCTACAAAAAGATTATCTAATATAATTATTTCATTTTTATAAATGATTAACCATACTGTTGGTGTGTGTATAAAAAACAGAAACAAAATTGAACCATAGATTAAGGAAGACATTTTCATTTTAAAAATTTAGTCTATTTACTACTAATTCTTATTCTTTTAATTACCACTAGTTATGATTTAGCACCCCAAAAACATGCAATAGATTCCTTTAATCTATTATTCTAATGACCTTCTTTCCTCGTAGGTTCATACTATTTATTTTTTTCTCTTTTCCTTTTGTTGTGTACAACTTATACCGTATCAATCAAAGTGAATGATTATTCCGAAACGTGGGGAGGAGCTTAACGAGTTGTATTCTGTAATAAAAAAGGAGATTAGTCAAAGTGATTATTGCTTTATTCTACATAAAGCAAAGCAAATACACTCCTTCCATTATTTGTGATTCTTAGAATTACAATCCAAATAATTAATTTAGGGTTTAATTAACTCTACTTACTTTAACTAGACATACAAAAACAGATTCCTCCAACCGACCAAATTAGCCTATTTAAGGATAATTTACAGACAATTGGAAAAGTAATTAGTGGCAGAGAATGCTTGTTTTCTCATTCACCTCCCTCGTCTAGTCGTCTTGATTGATGTAACTTCTTCTTCGTTTTTATTCATTCATTGCTTGCATCGCCAATAAGGAATCATGCATCCTCCACAAACTTTAATCTTTTTTTGTTTGATTCCGTTCGCGAGTAGAGGTCAAAACTACTAAACCAATAGAGTCGCATGCGGTTAGTTAAACAGGTCCATACCGGTTAAAAAATGTGTGTTAATACGGTCTTGTACGTTATGGGTTAAAACTTAAAAGTTAAAACTTAACTTTTTTTTAACTAAGATACAAAATGGATTTTATGAGCAACGCTGAAACATGTATGTCTTTGACGGATAAATCTGATGCCTGATGGATCGATCATGTGCACTAGAACCCACATTATTATTATAAATGATATGATTTTTTTTTTTATAAAAAAAATAGCTAGTAAAACTTTTCATATATGTAATAGTACCAGAAAACCTTTCTAAGTAATACGCGAAAACTTTATAAATCTTTTACGATTCTTTTGTTCTCTTCCTCTTAGGATAGTTATATAATTAACAAAGTTTATCATGAAGAAATATTAGGTCGTTAGATTTTTATTTCGAATGGAGCTGCTAAAATGTACAATTTTGAAAGTTTTCATATTGGAAACCTATTATTTCACTTGTCCAATATTATATACAAGTATCTTCGCCGACCTGTGTTCGTTCATTCGCATCTATATATGTCTAGCAGCTAGTCAGCTATACCATGACCACTTGCCACTTCCTGCCATTATTGATGACCATCATTAACAAATATAGTAATCGTTAGCCGAAACTATAGAAATTATGCCATCAATAGCTATAACTATATATAACTAATCCGGGTTGATTATAAACCAAACTAATGTGTTCATTATGTTTTTTACTGTTTTAGGGACAGAATAATTCATCTTAATATGGAAAATTATTTTGTTCTTGTACAATCGAAAACACCAACTTCTATTATTAAGTTATTATAGGCCATTTGCAAGATAAAATATGCTAACTAAGTTGGAACGAATGAGGCATAATTCAATGCGTATGTCATACAATAGTGGCATGATATTATTATCATTTAATGTCCATGTGTTATCATAACCCTTGCACAATACTTAAATTTATGTCAAAAATTAATTGAATAAATTCGCTATCTTTTTGGGTATTTTTTTCCGTAAAGAGTGTTACTTTGATATATTTCACACAAATTAAAAAAAATATTAAAATATACATATATGCCCTTACTTAATAAGTGTTTATTGACTTAATTTTAATCATAAATTAAAGATAAAACTAGTAAATCTAATGTAAAAGATACATTAAAAATATAAACTAATGCATTAAAAATGTAAAATGATACTTTTGTGAAACAAAAATAAAACTCTAAAATGATACTTTTTGTGAAACATAAAAAGTAATTTACTAGTAATATTTGGAGATTAATAAAAAAGAACTTAATGGAATTTATGGACATAGTATATAATAAGTTTGGAGATTTTTTAACTATTAATATTTTTTTTCATAACTTGCTGTTGGGTTTGTTTTCAGTATAGCTAGGTGACATGGAGAGATATATTTTTATATGTACATGTTGAAACCATGTTCTCCAACTTAACATTTAATGAACTAGTATCAGAATATGACTAAAATCTATCCCAACAAAAATAAAGAAAAGATGACTAAGGAGCCCTTTGAAGATGTTTTTTCTTGTTTTTCCTTTTTAACCCAAAAGTGACTTTTACATGTTAGAAGAGTATGTGTAGTGCAAGTTTCTCGTTAAGTCTTTCGCAATTAAATATAGTTTTTAAAGAAAAATGGGTGAGAATTGATTCTTATTTTAGAGATTTTTTGAGAACCCCTTAAAAACCTTTTTACGTAGTATATATGTCTCTTCATAAATGATTCAATATTTTATTATGATAAGTTATATTCACAATGTTTTAGAAGTAAGTTAATTAGATAGTTTATATGCAATTTTTTTATAAATCATAAATTGAATTTATCTATCAATTTCTACTATATACATGGTTTTAAATTATATATTAATAATATATTTTCATTAATATTAGTTAAACTTAAAATAATACTAAATTAATAGTATTATTTTAATTAATGTTAGTTAAACTTAAAATAATACTAAATTAATAGTATTATTTAAGTTCTAATACTTAAAAGAAATTTTTATTTATACCATAATTATGATAATCCTTCACAAAATGTGACATTTAAATTAGTGATGTACTATATCTCATGATTAAACTGTATTGTATTTTGAAGCGGCCCATAAAAATTATTAAGAAACATTAATGTATAAAATAAAGAAATTCAAAAGACAAGTTTCTCATACCAAAAAGGTCCAAACACACAAAAGTCACTTTAGACATAATGATGTGATGACTTTGTCTATTTTCTCAACCATCCAAAATGGCCGTGGGAATTGAGACCCCTTTTGACCTTACATCACATTCATCCACTATTTAATCCAACTCCATTCAATATGATTCTCGATTCAATTATTC
>NC_025697.1:18141584-18153180 GCF_000633955.1 Camelina sativa
ATAAAATAAAGAAATTCAAAAGACAAGTTTCTCATACCAAAAAGGTCCAAACACACAAAAGTCACTTTAGACATAATGATGTGATGACTTTGTCTATTTTCTCAACCATCCAAAATGGCCGTGGGAATTGAGACCCCTTTTGACCTTACATCACATTCATCCACTATTTAATCCAACTCCATTCAATATGATTCTCGATTCAATTATTCCACTATTCGTTCCTTTTCTCCCTATTCGCATGCATCTCTGTCTTCTGACTTAGAACCAAACCTATCGGGGTTCCTATTTATCACATCGTAACTTTGGATTAAGTATCGAATTATATCATTTTCTCCATTAAAGATCACATTAGTGTGCAATATTATTTGGTATAGGATATATGAGCTGATATTCTTTCTTTTTTTTTTTTCTTTTTTTTTTGTGCAAAACGAGCTGATATATTCTTAAACCATTTATTAACTAGTTAAATAAGAAAAGAAGAAATGAGCCTGTCATTTGATTTGAGCCATTCTTTTAGAGAACACAAACTAAAAACTACTTTCAGATAACTTTGCCAATGTTTTTAAATACGCTAACAGGACATATATAAGACTAATTGCATAAAATGCATAGTAGTATAGTACATACTATATACACCTATATGATTTTGTTTTTCTTGGACAAACACCTATATGTGTATGTTACGTAGGAACTATCAACTATATATATGTTTACAAAAAAAATTATTAAAATATGCATATATAATCAATTGTTTGTGGTACGAAAAGACTATTCATAAAATTATAATTGATACTAGAGAAATGTCAAATTAGTAAAAACATTGAAATAATAGTCACAAACTTACTATTTTTTTTATTGAAAAGGTCCTTTACAAAGCAACCGTATACATGGCACCTAAATGTTTTATATGCGAAGTTTATATGCTAGAATGTGACTTGAGAGAGAAAATAGTGCGAGTGGATCTCACGCGCGGCGATTTTTTCTCTCCCAAACTTCTTTTTCTGACCACAATTTCGTGTACCGACGTTGGGTCCTCTGTCAATTCCGATGACGATGAGGACCCTACGGCTCATGATTCTTCATCTGCGACTCTGCATCTTCTCGGCGACACCATTGGATCAAGATCAAGGGGGTAGTGGAAGAGAGAAGCATCTGCGAGACTTTTATGGTAAGAGCTCTACCGGCGGTGTAGCGACGCATAGTGGAAGAAGGAGATTCACGGCGAGGAACGAGCGAAGAAGATAGTTAGATCTGGGGACTAGAGATTTTGGAAGTTACACGGGATCGGTTTCGATAGGGGAGGTAGTCTCCGATCCGGCGAAGCTAAGCCACCGTCGAAGGTCTCTTCATCTATTCCCTACTGTCTTTCTTCCTCACAACTGAGCAAGAAGCCTCCTCGACGGCGACGAGCTCGGTTCTCTTCCTCCTCCTCAACACGGCTCTACAGTGGCGAGATGGAAACGGATTTTGGATCACCATCTCTGTTCGGCTAGCGTCATCCAGGCTTACCGGAGGTCCTGTTCCGGTAAGTATCCGTAGATCTGTTGGACGGCGGCTACAACGTATTCTATGTTTGTAGATTAGGGTTTTCAGCGATCGGTTTAGTTCGGTTTGTGAACCCGGTCGGTTTTGTATCCCAATGGTTTAATTCGGTTTGATGTATATGGGTCGGACTTTTAAGGGATTTTGTATGGACCTAATCCGAAAATAGCCCATTAAACATATTTTTTTTAATTAAATACCCTTTAACAAAAAAAAAGAAAAAAATCTATATGCTACTGCTACTCCTTCAACATCATATGTACGAGTTTTCACGATACATCCTGTATATACATACCATATGTATGATGACGATACATACCTTTAGAAAATTTCTTGTCTATACAAACATGAACTTAATTATTGGATATGACGTAATCGGAAAACTCTAGGTGAAGAGAGAGCTAATCCTCGATTGAGTTTGCGAATGATAAACTCGAAAGATAAAATTGCGGAGTCCACAAGAAAAAATATGAAATTCACTAGAAAGATGAAAAAAAACTTAAATTATTTTTTCTAGGTCACAACAACCAAAATTGTTTTAATAATAAAACAAGACCCTAAACATAAACATAATTCTGGTATAAAAAGAAAAACTAATAAAAATAATCATAAGATTTTTTTTTTTTTTTTGAAAAAGATATACTCATAAAATTAAGCCCATGTTTACATCTCCCAAGGCTAAATCAATCAGGTACACTGTCGTGCATATATGCCATTACCAAAAAGGCCATCATGTCGATGGAAACGAGTAGGACCTGGTTTTGGGCAAGATTCCAAATGCCACTTCCCCGAGAAAGTCTTCAAAAAGAACAGAAACATCGACCAATGAGAAGACATGAGTCACACATAAGACATATATGCAAACATCTACTCAAGATTGATGTGTCCAAATTATTGAGTCTATATAATTCAACTAATCTTTTTGAGTTTTCAAAGTAAACAGCTTCCTGATCTCTACTTATTTGTCAAGAATAGAGTTTGGCAAACGAAGAATCATTTCAACTGTTGATCGATGAGAATGAGATATAGGTAGTGACTAAGACTAACCTTGGAATGAAGCAAAATGAATATCTCAATTTCGAAAACCAAAAGCTAGAATAAGAGGTTCAAGATGTAGGAGCAACAAATTTGAAATCTAATCATCTAAAGGAAAAAAATGACAGACGCAACTAATTAATAAACAAATTTGCATAAATTTTGTGTGTTTTAATCCGAGTTTCAGATTATTCGTTTTTTTTTGTATTTTTCATTTTCTGATTGATATCATTCCAAGTAAAACCTAATAAATAGTGTGCAATTTTGTGCATGGTTTGATACGTTCAGGCTTTAGTTTGTACTCGTATGTTAATCAAACATATTCTTAATTTTCTAATATATTTATTTTAATTATTTTTCGGATTCAAATTTGATTTTCTGAATTGAGATAAAACATTTTCATTTAAAGTTTTAAACCATATTAAGATATAGTTTGGTTTTAAGACTGGTTTGGATCTGATCATATTTGTCTGGATTAATCTCCCTAAACACTAGTATAATCTTGAAAATAGTGTTTCACAGAAAACTGAAACTCTTTTAAAACAAGCCCATAGCTCATTTTCAAAGAAAAAAAGTTCATAATTGTGTCTTGGGTTTTCTCTTCCTTTAAACTTAATATCAAAACTTAAGGTATTATATTATATAGTTATTTCTCCGTAGGCCTTCGATTGTTACGTTACTGTATCTTGAAGAAATTGGGATCAGAGCTTTAAAAATCACACTACAAGTCACATAAACTTTGCTTTTATCTTTACAGTGTCATGCTTCTGCTTAAAGCTTGACTTTACATTACATTGACATGAAGAAAAGGTACCTTTCTCTCTAAGATTAACAAACAAAAACAACGGATCAAAAAACACATTTCCTAGGAAATGTCGACAAAATGATAATTACACGAAAATGTTATTTTGCTGTTATTCACATAAACAAAACAGAGTATTTCACACCAACTGTACAATGTCGCAGCCCGATCACGCGCAAAATCTCAGCTACATTCGAAAACATTGGATACACATAACTCACTCAAACTCCTTTACCACAACCGAGGAAACTCAAAGATGGGATCTTCTGTACAAGTGTTTCCGCTACTTGAGCAGCAGAAGGTCTTAAAGATGGTGGACTACCGATACAGAGCGCAGCAACACTGAGCATTGTCTTTAACTCATCGATATCAACACTGTCCCTTGACAACCTCGGGTCCAAGAACTGTCTCACTTTGTCCTCAGCGATGTCTACACTCGAATCAAGAACCTCACGGATCAGTGGAGCGGCTATATGCACTAGCATCTCACCTCTCTCAGCGGAAAACGCTTCTTTCCCTGAAACCAACTCAAGAACTACAACACCAAAACCATATATATCCATCTTCTTTGAAGCAATCCCGGTTTTTAAGTAGTGAGGATCAGTATAACCTGGTGATCCAACCATTCTCACTTGTCTGGACCTAGTTGACATCGTAGGAGGCTGAACCATGGAAGAGAATCCGACTTTAGCTGATCCAAAATCGCAAAGCTTACAATCAAAGTTTTTGTCTAGGAGCACATTGGATGATTTGATGTCCCCGTGCACAATCTGCGGAGTACATTCTTCGTGAATGTGTACAATAGCTTGAACTAACTGAAACGCAATGGCGGTACGGTTCCTCCATGGCAAGACTTGCTTGCTGCTGCTATGTAACTTCTCTTGTAGATTCCCTTGAGGAAGATACTCAAGAAGAAGCGCACCAGTTTCCTCTGAGATACAAAGACGAAGACCATCAGTTCATAAGCAAATATGTCAAACCCACTTGCTAAAACATATAAAGATCAAGACTTTGATACTAAGAGAGATCTAAAGCACCAAACTTTGTAGAGTCAAGGCATTACTCTATGAGATTTTAGAAGCAGTACCTGAATCGTCGAAATAGCCGAGAAGCTTGACAATGTTAGGATGTTGAAGACGGAGCAAGATATCAAGCTCGAGTCTAAAGACCTGGTAAAGACGGTGGCTACTAACGTGAACCTTGAGAGCCGCTTTGTCAGAGCCAGAGAAGCGAGCCATGTAGATACTGCTATAGCCACCAGAACCAATCAATCTAGAGAAATTAGAAGTGAGGGTTTCCACATCATCCCAGCTGCTGTAACAGGTCACACCAGATCCTTTGCTTGTGGGTTTTTCGGTGGTCGTCGTGGTTACATCAAAGCGAATACAGTTCAAGAAACAAGCCATTAAAAACAGAGCAAAACAGAGCAAAACAGAGTAAAACAGAGAAAGATCGAGTCTTTATTTTGCTTTAAGGGTTTAGATTAGTAGAAGAAGATGGGTTTAGTTAAGGGTTTTGTAAATTGTAACTACAGACAGAAGAAGAACAAGGGGATCTAAGAAAGTTATGGATCTGGAGACAATGAGATTGTTGGAATTTGTAAAGAAAGAAGAAGGAAAAGGTGTGGACTTTGGGATTGGGAGGGAGGCAGAGTTTGACCGATTAAAATTAATAAGTCTGCCATTTTCGATGTTGAATGAAACCTTCCTCTGAAGTAGCTAACCTCTCTGACGTTCTAACTACTACTCTTCTTCCAACTTTTGTTTCATTACTTTTTGGGGTTAAGCAAAACATTTAACACATTTTTCTTTTCCTTTTTGGACATTCGTTATTAGAATGTTTGAAAATAGTTAAATATTTAAGGACAAATGCATTTGCCCAAAAAAAATCCAAAAAAAAAAAAAAAGGACAAAAATTTAACGATTAGGTCTTGCCTTTCAAATATAACTTCTATTAACTATTGTACACTTTTACTTTGAAATCTCCATACTAATACAAGGGAAGTTCATTAACATGTTTTTATCATTTATCAAAAATTAGATCAAATTGCAATTACAAATAAAAGTTTTAATTTACCATATTACATCATTTTTTAAACTAATCAAATTAAACAAAATTAGATGTATACCTAACTTACCATATTAATTTATTACAAATCCTTATATTTTACCTCTCATTTTTTCTTGATTCTATTTTGTGAAACAAAAAAAATCATCACATCGTCCATATAATAAAAAGTGATTTTCCCCGCACACCATTTGAATTTTTTTTAAATGAGTATAAATTGTTCAAGCTATGAAAAAATAGTATTGCGCTAAAAATTCAACATTCAATATGAATTAAAGAGGAGTGGTAGTTTAAATTCAGTTATAAAAAACAAGTTAATAGATACATGATAATTTTTGAAGAGTACGAATATTTATCAACATCAAAATATGAATATTTATATTTGGTTTTATCCACTCTTTTAAATGGAAGCATAATTATATAAGATAAACATTTAAATATTTTAACTTGACGATATTTTTTTTAAAAGAATATGATAAAGATTTACGTCATCAAAAATTTTAAATAATATATTTGATTTAAAAGAATAAATATATTTAAAATAGCTTACTTGATAAAAAAAATTAAAATTTTGTAATAAATAATTTGCTTGAAAAAGGAAAGTAAACTCATAGGATCAAGTAAAATAAGTTTATCCCACATATTTTGCAATATGTAAACTCATAGGATCAATTAAACTTATAGGATGGTTTAAATAAGTTTTGGTACCTCCAAATGTTTGCAATATCAATAAAAAAAACTTTATCATTTATCCCACATATTTGCAATTCTATTATGACATATATTCAATTGTAATTAATATTTAAAATTGTAGAATCATCTCAATCCACATATTCCCAATTTTTATGTACAAAATAATCTAATTAACATATATCTAGAATAGTACCGCTGACTGACGAAAGAATTCTTTGTTTTTTTTATTTATAATTAGATTTCGACTAACATCAAGTGAATCCCGAATGCCAAAACAATACAAAACGTCAAAATCTAACAAATAACAACTGTAATGTCTAATGCTTGAAAGTGCCGTAATGTACTTTATATCTTCTTTTTTTTTCTTAACTAGATTTAATTAAGCAGTACAAAACTATTAAGAAATTGTTTGAAAATGTCCTAAGCAGTATAAAACTATTAAGAAATCGTAAAGTCTTTGTAACTAGAATTAACCAAACAATTCAAATGTTCATAAAGAAATAAAAAATTTCATTAGATATTTTAACTTTTTATAAAATGTTTTTCTAACTTTTTTTCCCCCCTCTATGTCTACAAACAAAGCTCTTAAAGGCTTTTCACGTATGTATGAAAAAGTGGCAACCGTTTTCATCCATGGTGCTAAAGGTTCATACATGTTTACTGTTTAGTGTGCTTGACGATACGAGATCTGCAACTTATGTTTTATGTGTACAACATCATTCTTTAAAAATTTCAGTCACACTCAAGTATGATAATTCATTGTTTAGAATTAAATTAAAATCATAAAATTTATACGATTTGACATTAATCTAGTAAACATTACCACATATATTGAGTCAACTCATTCTTAAAGCACATAAACCATTTTTATTAAAGCCAAATTTAAATGTCATTATGTTGAGGCCACATTTGAAAAAATTATGCTAATTATTAGCATTTTTCTATTTCGTTCTCAGGTTCGAAACCGAGCTTTGGTTCGAATTGGCTTCATATATATTTGATCCACATTATTCCTTACACTTTATTGTATTGTTTTTGCTTGCCGCTTTCTATTTTTTTACCAAAGTTATAAAATATAGATCTAGATATCTATATATCATAACTATTTTTACTAAAGTAACCATATTTTTGGTAAATATAGATTTACCAAATATAGATCTACATATCTATATATAAGTTTCAAAAATCAACACAGTAAAAAAAAATTTAAATTTTTGAAAACCTTCTAAATTAAATCTTATAGTAGTAAGTAGTAACCATATTTTTAAAAAATTATTCAGTCAGAGAAAAATCAATATCCCGATAGTTTCCATTTCTTTTTTGTAATATACGGATTTAATTCTCTTGTGTCCCTATACCAGAAATTCTTTTCTGCACTACCGCCACTTATTCTCACTACCCCTTTTTTAATGAAAGGACGAAACTACTCCTCTAACAATTTTTAAAAGAAAATTGAATATCCTAGTTGTACCTACCAGTCTCGCGTGCGCATGGAGCTCGCAAACACTGAGCTACTGTGTTTTTCGTTGAACACTAACTGGTTTAATTATATTTAACCTTTAACAACCTTCATTAAGGGTAATATTGTCTTTTTAACATTGAGGGGTTTTTGAGAAATTGTTTTGATGAAAATAGAAATATGAGATTTTAGTAATATACATATTTTGGCTCCACTATTTTGGCTCCACTAGTTCGTTTCCTTTCAAAAATACTATTTCGGCTCCACTATTTAATAATAGGGAAAATAGCACCCAGACCCACTTTGGTGTTGAGTTCTTTCAGGAAAACCTACTTTCAAAACTCCCTATACTTTGTCAAGTTTAATGCTTATGTGTCCATGTCCCTTTTACATTTTTGTCCTCATACAAATAGAAGATAAGTGGTAAGTAAAAACTTACCTTACTTTATGTTGCTTTATTCTCCACCGTTGGATTGTTTGCTGCTTATTAGATTGGAAGATGGAAGATTGTTTGTGGATAAGAAACATAAGTTGAAGGTAGGGTTTTTGTCCTCGTGAACGAGACATGGCTGCGCAGGTAGGGTTTTTAAGGTTTTGTGGATAGGGTCGTATAAATTCAACTTTGTATGTCGTTCGTGGATGGCTGTGATATTAAGCTGTGATTTTTAATGCAGGGTAAAGATCTTCGTTGCTGTGTGGTAATATCCGGTAGCTGGAGCTGTTCTGAGGACAGTGTTTGGGGATTCAAAGTTGACAATAAACTTTTGTCGCGTGTTGTTCCATTGTCTGCCACCACAACGTTAGGAGAGTTAGAAGTTTCGGTTGTTGGGGAATTCATTTTGGTGGAGAAGAAGGCAAATGTTACAAACGTTGGTGGAGCTCCATTAACCAACGTTTAGGTCTTGCGTATTATATTGACATGCCTAGGCAGAATCGTGGGTTGAATTTGTTTGTAACATTTGAGGATGTTAAGAAGAGAGGAATGACCGACAATGCTGAGGATTCCTATTGGAGAGAGGAAAGTCACACAAAAACGTAGTTCGGGGTCTTCTGGTGCACTTAGTAATAGCGGTAGTGAAGAAGGGTTTTTAGGAGAAGCATCAACAACAGGTTCGAAGACATTGGTTTTTGAGACAACCCAGGTGGATGAAGAATATATGGCTGGGTTGGCAGAAATTGAGGGGAAGATAAAGGGCAGTAATGGTGAACAAGTTGGAATTGGTCGTGGCTTGACAATTACACAATTAGGTTGTGTGGAAGAATGTGTCGGAATGGAAGATAGTTTTGAAGATGTAGAGGAGGAAGAAGATTCTGTAGTGACAGATGTAGCTGTGACCTCAAGAAGCTATGATAAAGAGTTTTTGGGGAATTTCATTGGCGATCAGTTTGGTCGGGTGAACGTGGTGGAGGTTATGTGTAACACAAACTCCTGTTTTGATCACACTGTGTTAGTTAATGGAGCTGTTCCTTTCAAATAGGAGAGTAAAGTGAGGACAAGTGGTGGGTTGGAACAGGTCAGAAATGTTGATGGTGACTATGTTGATATAACCACGTGGTCAAACGATCGTGGACAGGTCCCTGGTTCTGCAGTGGATGGTCGCAAGCTAGAAGATATAGATGACGAGGAGTTTGATATTCCTCCTTTGTTTGACGACACAGAGTATGTTAGGGAAGAAATACCAGATCTGGATTTTGAGGATGATGGGAAAAGTATCTATAAGGGTAAGGTGTTTGCAAACAAAGAGGATTACCAAATAGCTTTAGCTATATACGCCATCAAGAACATGTTTCATTTCACGCAGACGACGACCAAGAGAGAGTCGTTTGTTGTTAGTTGTTCTGGGGAGAGGTGTGACTGGAGGGTACTAGCTTGTGAAATGAAGGAATCATGCTACTATGTGATCAGAAAAGCTAATCTAGAACACACATGCCCAATAGAGACGAGGAACAAGTACCTAAAGAAAGCAACCTCGAGGGTGATTGCAGCCGTGTAAAAAGCGAAGTACAGTGATCCTACTAAAGGACCGCCTCCTTTGGATCTCCAGCAGATGGTATTAGAAGAATTGAGGGTGGATGCGTCGTACAGCAAATGTTGGAGGGCGAAGGGGAAGGCTTTGTAGGGAATATTTGGTTCTGATGATGAATCTTACGAGGATCTTCCTTGTTTTCTCCATGTTCTAAAAGAAGCGAACCCTGGTACTATAATCGATATTAAAACTGAAGTGGTTGAAGATGGCAGAGAAAGGTTTCTGTATATGTTTTTGGCTTTTGGGACTTCCATAGAAGGTTTTAAGAAGCTTAGGCATGTGATTGTTGTGGATGAGACTCATCTGAATGGGAAGTATAGTGGAGTTCTTTTGACAACAAGTGGACAAGATGCTAATTTCCAGGTTTTTCTGCTTGCTTTTGCTGTTGTGGACAGTGAGAACGACGACGCTTGGACGTGGTTTTTTGAGAAATTAGAACGAATCATTGCGGATAGTAAGAGCTTGACCATAATTTCAGATAGGTGCAGCTCAATATACATAGCCAAGAAAAGGGTGTTCCCTTTGTCACCTCATGGATCTTGCATAGTACATCTAGCCAGGAATGTTAATGCGAAGTTTCATAGTAAAGGACTTGCAAAACTTGTGACGAATGCAGCGTTTGCCTATAAGGTAACTGGTTACCAAGAAATTTATTGACAAATCAAAGCCAAAAACGCCAACTGTGCCGCTTATCTGGATAAAATTGGAGCAGCTCATTGGAGTAGGGCTTATTTCCAAGGGAACCGTTACAATTTGATGACCTCCAACATTGTAGAGTCTCTGAAAAATGTGTTAGGAAAGGGGAGAGGCTGTCATATTGTTGAACTACTCAAGTACATTCGTGCGATGTAAAGTAGGTTGTTTAGTGCGAGACGCAAGAAAGCTGGCAAGCATAGAGGGTTGACTACGCCGGAGGTTGATAAACATATGCAGAAGAACGTGGTTGGTGTTTGTGGTAGCAAAGTTGGCAGTATATCTAGTTGGAGTTATGAAGTGGTGGGTTTACTTAACGGAAAGCACCATGTTTTGCTTGATATGAAGCAGTGTTCCTGTAAGCAGTACGATAGGCTGAAAATACCATGCGGGCATGCATTGCTAGCAGCTAATACACAAGGCATCCCTTATGGGACTTTGGTGGGTGACTGTTACAAGACAGAAACATGGAGAGGGACTTACGAAGGGATAATTATTCCTGAAGTGAGTGACGTTGATATTCCTGTTGAAATCAAGAACCGTGTTTTATACCCTCCTAAGGCTCGACGACCAGCTGGCCGTCCAAAAGAGAGTAGGATTCCTTCTGTTGGAGAGTTTCGTGTAAGTGGACTCAATGTGTGTAGTCGTTTGTTATGTTTCGTGGTAGTGTACACAGATTAATCGTAACCATTTAATTCTAATGTGTTATGTTGTTTGCAGAAAAATGGGGTCGTGAAAACTAAAGTGAATCGTTGTGGTAGGTGCAAACTGACGAGACACAATCAAACAAGTTGTTCGAACCCATTGCCATAATGATGACTTTAGACAGTTGGATGGTAGTGTCGGAGAACACTTATTTTGGGTTTCCTGGCGTGAAGTTAACCGGTTTAGGAACGGATAGTATTCAACTAGGTGTGTCCTGATTTGCTGGTTTTTGTGGATGTAATTGGGAACACTATTGCTTACATTTCTACTTACAAAGTAACTAGGTATCCATTGCTGCTTGTTTTTGTGGATATGGTTATTTTTTTTTGGTCTAATAGTTAACGACTATTGGAAACAATGCTACTGAAATATAGTCGAGATGAACGGTTTTGTTTGTTGAACTCTATTGAAATGTAATCGAGTTGAAAGGTTAGTTACCACGTGGTTGGTTTGTTATGGTTTGATGTTGAACTGAAAGTAATATTATATTAGGGTAGGTGAAGATAAAATTGTGAGTTCTATCCACAAAATGTAATCAATATGGATATCGATACCAACTATGTTGTATCCACA
>NC_025697.1:18153843-18210752 GCF_000633955.1 Camelina sativa
TTGCTGGTAGCAAAGTTGGCAGTATATCTAGTTGGAGTTATGAAGTGGTGGGTTTACTTAACGGAAAGCACCATGTTTTGCTTGATATGAAGCAGTGTTCCTGTAAGCAGTACGATAGGCTGAAAATACCATGCGGGCATGCATTGCTAGCAGCTAATACACAAGGCATCCCTTATGGGACTTTGGTGGGTGACTGTTACAAGACAGAAACATGGAGAGGGACTTACGAAGGGATAATTATTCCTGAAGTGAGTGACGTTGATATTCCTGTTGAAATCAAGAACCGTGTTTTATACCCTCCTAAGGCTCGACGACCAGCTGGCCGTCCAAAAGAGAGTAGGATTCCTTCTGTTGGAGAGTTTCGTGTAAGTGGACTCAATGTGTGTAGTCGTTTGTTATGTTTCGTGGTAGTGTACACAGATTAATCGTAACCATTTAATTCTAATGTGTTATGTTGTTTGCAGAAAAATGGGGTCGTGAAAACTAAAGTGAATCGTTGTGGTAGGTGCAAACTGACGGGACACAATCAAACAAGTTGTTCGAACCCATTGCCATAATGATGACTTTAGACAGTTGGATGGTAGTGTCGGAGAACACTTATTTTTGGTTTCCTGGCGTGAAGGTAACCGGTTTAGGAACGGATAGTATTCAACTGGGTGTGTCCTGATTTGCTGGTAGCAAAGTTGGCAGTATATCTAGTTGGAGTTATGAAGTGGTGGGTTTACTTAACGGAAAGCACCATGTTTTGCTTGATATGAAGCAGTGTTCCTGTAAGCAGTACGATAGGCTGAAAATACCATGCGGGCATGCATTGCTAGCAGCTAATACACAAGGCATCCCTTATGGGACTTTGGTGGGTGACTGTTACAAGACAGAAACATGGAGAGGGACTTACGAAGGGATAATTATTCCTGAAGTGAGTGACGTTGATATTCCTGTTGAAATCAAGAACCGTGTTTTATACCCTCCTAAGGCTCGACGACCAGCTGGCCGTCCAAAAGAGAGTAGGATTCCTTCTGTTGGAGAGTTTCGTGTAAGTGGACTCAATGTGTGTAGTCGTTTGTTATGTTTCGTGGTAGTGTACACAGATTAATCGTAACCATTTAATTCTAATGTGTTATGTTGTTTGAAGAAAAATGGGGTCGTGAAAACTAAAGTGAATCGTTGTGGTAGGTGCAAACTGACGGGACACAATCAAACAAGTTGTTCGAACCCATTGCCATAATGATGACTTTAGACAGTTGGATGGTAGTATCGGAGAACACTTATTTTGGGTTTCCTGGCGTGAAGGTAACCGGTTTAGGAACGGATAGTATTCAACTGGGTGTGTCCTGATTTGCTGGTAGCAAAGTTGGCAGTATATCTAGTTGGAGTTATGAAGTGGTGGGTTTACTTAACGGAAAGCACCATGTTTTGCTTGATATGAAGCAGTGTTCCTGTAAGCAGTACGATAGGCTGAAAATACCATGCGGGCATGCATTGCTAGCAGCTAATACACAAGGCATCCCTTATGGGACTTTGGTGGGTGACTGTTACAAGACAGAAACATGGAGAGGGACTTACGAAGGGATAATTATTCCTGAAGTGAGTGACGTTGATATTCCTGTTGAAATCAAGAACCGTGTTTTATACCCTCCTAAGGCTCGACGACCAGCTGGCCGTCCAAAAGAGAGTAGGATTCCTTCTGTTGGAGAGTTTCGTGTAAGTGGACTCAATGTGTGTAGTCGTTTGTTATGTTTCGTGGTAGTGTACACAGATTAATCGTAACCATTTAATTCTAATGTGTTATGTTGTTTGCAGAAAAATGGGGTCGTGAAAACTAAAGTGAATCGTTGTGGTAGGTGCAAACTGACGAGACACAATCAAACAAGTTGTTCGAACCCATTGCCATAATGATGACTTTAGACAGTTGGATGGTAGTGTCGGAGAACACTTATTTTGGGTTTCCTGGCGTGAAGTTAACCGGTTTAGGAACGGATAGTATTCAACTAGGTGTGTCCTGATTTGCTGGTTTTTGTGGATGTAATTGGGAACACTATTGCTTACATTTCTACTTACAAAGTAACTAGGTATCCATTGCTGCTTGTTTTTGTGGATATGGTTATTTTTTTTTGGTCTAATAGTTAACGACTATTGGAAACAATGCTACTGAAATATAGTCGAGATGAACGGTTTTGTTTGTTGAACTCTATTGAAATGTAATCGAGTTGAAAGGTTAGTTACCACGTGGTTGGTTTGTTATGGTTTGATGTTGAACTGAAAGTAATATTATATTAGGGTAGGTGAAGATAAAATTGTGAGTTCTATCCACAAAATGTAATCAATATGGATATCGATACCAACTATGTTGTATCCACATACTCGTCATCCACTTGTACACTAATGTGTGGATATTTGTGTTGTATATACAAATATCCAATAATCTAGTATAATAAATATACTTGAACACGTGGGTACCGATTAATCTAATATTTTCTACCACTAAGTGACCACATAGATGGTTAGTTGAGGATTATCTGAGAGGAAAGTTAAAGGTATACGTGCGTATAAATCCGGAAAATGTCAATTCATATGATATTGATCACACAGATTTAAAAGTACGAAAACATATTGTACTTTTATTATTGGATACTGTCAAAATTCCAGTATTTTGTTTAGTTGTTCGATTGATAACAACATGTTTATTTCCGTGTGGTTAATATCATGTGGATAGATATGTTTCCTTTGTCTATAAACCTACTCACCTAAATCCTATTGTTAATTGTCCTTTTAATATCATCCCAATATACAACATCGACGTGGTCACTCCGTGGTAGCAAGTAATATAGTACTAACACATTATCCATGTGGATTAGTTGGAATATACAGAAGTTAGCTTCATAAGGAGCACATAAGGGTTAGGAAACAGAGCACAACGCAAGGGGAAACATGGTTCCAACATACAACATCGTCGAAGCTGGTACACGTTTGAGAAGGACCAGACATTACCCTTGGCCTGTGGGTGTTTTGACAAGGAGGAGTGACCGTGAAGCAGAAGAGGAGCCAATCCGCGAGGCTGTTGAGCAACTTAATTTAGAAGTTCGTTTTCTTACTTGTACAGTTCCAGATCTGCGAATCAATATGGTATATTTTAAAAATTTGCGGTGGGTAATACTTGTGGATACATTTAAAGGCACCTCTGCGAAGAGATCTGCACATCCCAGCCCCTATATTTGCCAAAATAGTGAGTTTGGTATCTCAAGATGGTCCGATGGTGCTGAAAAACTAGATACTCGCTGGTCGCGCGGGCAGGGAAGCTGTTTTGTCTCCGAAGACACTTTTGTCGGTCAGGTTGAACCGAGATCCCGAGTTTGTGAAATGGTCAAGGCCTTCGCATATCTACAATGATTTCTTTGGAAGGTGTCTGAACGAGAAGAATCCGTATGCGTTGTATGTGAGAAGCTTTTTCCTAGCGTTTCAATGCCTTCAATTGGAAGAGGCAATCGAATTGGTCGGTACGGTCAAAATTGTGTACCCAGTGGCTGAACTATTGTGGATAATGTTAAGTATCTGCGTTGGCACTCTAGATATGGATGTCTACTGGAACTTTAGGAAGATGTACGGGTTTGCTCAAACAGAGAAAATGGCTGACTCGTTGAGGTACCACATCTACATCATTAGACCTCAAAGAAAAAGCACATACGCGAAGACTTGGCGTTTTGAAGATTTCCCAGGGTGCATGTGGCAACACGACGCTCTTGGTGAATACAACGGGGAGAGATGCATGGAGTGTATCTTCTTTTACCTAGCAAAAGATATAAAGTATTTATCCTAAGTTATGGTAATCAGGGTGTATTTCTGTATCAAGTTTGTAACTTAATTCGTACTTATCCTCATTTAAGCATCCATATTTGATTTCAAATTTACAAAAGACATGCAATATCTAAAAATGTTGATATCCACATGTTCATTATTTATTGGTTAGGAACATATGTATTTACAACACACCAAGGCACAACTAATGTTTTCTATCTCTTATATGTGTTAAATGATATTAGAGTCTTTCAAATATTTAAATCCGTGTGGTTAATAACATATGTATAGATAATTTTCGGACGTATAAGCACATTCCCACCGACGAATAGTAACCTTTCCTACGAATAAAATCAACAACAAACCATCCACGCGGTCACGGTGATGTAGTTAGTATTAGAGTATAGTGTATCCAGGTGTGAACACATTTCAGAGTAATAGAAAGTTTAGATTTTTGAGCAATTGAACTAAACGTAAGAATAAAACTTTCAGTACGGCTCTAAATGTATGGTTATTTAAGATAAACACAATATATCGACATGGTCGTAGTTGGGTAGATGACGATTTCGTGGATACTAATAGTTGTTATCAGCTTGTGAAAACATCTAGAATATCAGTATCCATATGGTTGACATTATGTGTACAAAAACGTCAGAGGTATCGTCTCGATCTCTCTAAATTCATTGCATCGTTTCGATATATCGTTTCGATTTCAGAGGTATCGTTCCAATTTCTTTAAATTCTTTGTGTCGTTTGGCTCTCTCTAAATTTATTGAAACGTTCCCTTCTCTTCGATAATTGCACCTATAAATAACCTCCCAATCTCCTTTCACTCAATTCCATCTACTTCTTCGATAATTGCACCTAGAATTTGTTGAGTTTGCTTTCATTTGGAGAATCGAGCTATGGCGGGAGAGAGTTCCAGAAAACGTCACAAACGCATGTCAGAGTGGGAAGACGAAGCACCATGGCAGGGGAGAGTTCCAGTGAACGACCAGAACGGGATGCTGACTTCGAGTGGGAGGAGGAAGCACTAGAGGCCGTGAGCGAAGCTTTCAGTCAGACGAGAGCCGTGGCTAAGGCGGAGACATCTGATCGCTTCAAATGAATTCTTCATATGATTAAAGATCATATGAAGAAGAAGGAAGAGTCTACCGCCCTCCTGCATCAAGTCAAATTAATCGATGCTCAACTCTCCCAACTGAATCAAATTTTGGGACAACAACTTGTGGACTTCGAGGCAGAGCACAAAAGGTTAGAGGCGATGAGAGAAGTTGCGGCGGAGGACGCTAAGCAGTGTGGGGTTCCTGCTCCTATTGATCGGTCTAAAGTTGGTGTTCGTTTCAACGAAGAGTAATGAAAGTTGATATCTTAAGTAGGATTTCCTGTTTTATTCCACATTATGGATTTAAATTTTGATTTTTCATCAGTTGATACCTCATGTCTGGATTTACTATTTATCAAAACTATGCTGTAAATTCCTACTTTTCATCATTTAAACATCCGTATCTGGTATAACTTTTTACCAAGTTTTTTACAATATCCAGATGGAATCCTCATGGTCTGTAGTTATGTTTTGTATGTGAAAAGTTTATGGTGTGAATTTAAAGAGAGAATACAGACTTACCCGCATAGTGCCAAGGATATCAATCCACACCCATTTTAAGTATGAGGACAAGAACATGTGGATATCTAAATACGTGGACTAAAAAATTGCAACAAAGTATTATAATTTGATTCGCAACGATGTCCCAATTGAAAAAGCGTTTGTGGACTAGGACATGTGGATATCTGAAAATGGAAATATCTGCATGTTCTCTTTTTTTTGTAGATACAAACCTTTGTCTTTATAGCACTAGCTAGAACTAATGTTTTCTACACCTTTTACGTTTCAAACTAGGGCAGAGTACCTGTGGGTAGTGATACACTGTGGATAGGTGTGTTTAGATATCCTGTAGAATTGTGTGGATTGATATCTAATTTTAAAGTTTCGAATGCTCAAATTAGGATTCTACCCAGTTGTAGATTGTGGATCCCATACATAGCACATCTTACATGACAATAGTTTCAGAGGATATGAATGGAAAATACAGACAACAATTTAAAGCAATATTGCTTACAATCCTAAAACAAAAGCATTATATCTCTAGATAGGTAGAAGAAGATACACTCGATACACATTTCCCCATTGAATTCCTGCAGCGATTTGTGTTCAAAACAACACATTGGCACATCTTCAAAGTGCCAAGTATCAGAATAAGTCTCCCATCGCTTTGGCCTCATGGTGTAGATGTGGTACATTAGAGAGTCAGCCATCCTATAAACATCACCAAAACGAGACTTCTTCTTGTAGGTCCAGTAAAAATCCATATCCAACGTCCCTTCACAGCTCTTCAACATAATCCACAACAACTCAACAACTGGGTACACATGTTTAATGGTACTCACCAATGCGATTGCCTATTTCAAATCACAGCATTGGAAAGCTAAGAATAAACTTTTCACATACAAAGCATAAGGATTTTTAGCGTATAAACACATCCCAAAATCAGGTCTTGACCACTTAACGAATTTGGAATTGCGATCCAGCCTAACCGATGATAGTGTTTCCAACGAGGGAACTGCTACTCTACCTGCACACCCTGAGACAAGCCAGTTCCTCAAATGTTTGATACCATCCTGAGCTACGAAGCTCACAATTTTCGCCAGAATTGGTGCTGGGAAGTGTAGATCTCTACGTGTTGGGATCTGTAAGAGCGAGAACAAGTAGAAATATGAGATATTCCATTTATAATAAATAAAGGATTTGGTTTCCTACACGTATGAGTGTCCCTTAAATAAAAGTCTAAAAACAAGAAAACAAACCTCAGGATTCAGGCGAACAAGAGGTTCAGTGATAGGTTCTTCCGCTGGTTTGCGGTCAGTCATATGTGTCTAAGCACTGTGAGGACGAGGGAAATGTCTTTTAGGTAGTATTCGACCATGTCCACATTTACCATGAGAGCAGTTGTGACAGACGATTTTGTATGTCAGAACCATTTTCAGCTATTTCCTAACAGATACAAACTATGTTTATATAGAAACAGACTATGATATCACTCCCAAGTAGCCCTAAAGACTAACTATAATGGCCTTCATCAATACATAAACCACGTGGACGCAACCATGTAAACTTAATTCCTAGGAATCTATGCGGATACCAGATAATGTTCAACCCAACAAGTTGAAAGGAAACAGTTTTTAGAATGTTGAATCCACAACCAATAGCTGCAAAATTACAACTTATAGAAAGTCGCAAAAATTGTCTAAAATACTCTAAACTAATTGTTAACATACTCTTGTTAGTGTTAGGGATTAGTGAGTATGTATTTATGTGGATTTATTAGGGATATAATTTTAAGATGTGGGTAGAATTTTCGATTAAACATTCATGTGGATATTGCATAGGGCTCGAAAAACAGTGACAGTATATTGTGGTCATAAGGGTGCTTGATTGATGGAAAGTAGTAAATTAACTGCACGATTACAAAGATACAACTTTAATAGGATACATTGTTCTAATCAAAGTAATCCACATAGACAGTATATTATGGTCATATAAGTACTGTTCGAATTTATGTTACAAAGATAATAGTCGTGGCAAAATTAATGCAGTTGGTTTACACATCTCTAAAAGCTGAGCTAACTAACGGAGAACTCCAAGGGGTATACGACAGTGCTCCTACGGTTGTAGGCCCAGAAATGTAACATCACGACAGTGCTCTTAAAGGAGCATTTAATGGATAGCTAACAGAGCAGACGGTAAAGGGAGAGAGTGATTTTTGTGTTTGAAATACCGTCAATACGATTAAAGTTCTGACAAATCTTAAAAAGCTAGCCTACCAAAAGGAAAGTTCCACGGAAAACAACAGTACTTGGAATTAGCTATCCACATGATATTAACCACAAGGATTTTAATATCGGAGTCACACTGACTATTTGAAACATTAGAAGCACAAAGGTTCTTATCCACGTGGACAGGATTTTGTGTGCAAATAAGTATTGTTCGAAGTGGTGGCCAAATTAAATTCAGTTGGTTTACACATCTTTTAAAGCTCACCTACCTAAATTTGTCACCGTATATAAAGGTTATGAACCTCGGCACGCCACATAAACGATTTGGAAGCAAAATTATTTGTTGTTGTTGATGGCAAATACTCAGCGTTATGAAAAAGTTGTAATAGTAAGATTCGTTTTAGTTCTTGGCAAATAACATTCATCTAACTGTTTAACTTTAATATACCACACATTAATTATGTTCAGGTCACTTCCAATACCGAGTTTCACATGCCACCCGAGCTGTTTGCCAAAGTTGCTGCTTTTGTGGGTGAAGAAGGTGTGGATGCGTTGAAGAACTTGTTAATTGCTAGTAAACAAGGTTTGAATGCGGTTTACTCCAAGGAATGTCTTGCAACCGTGAGACTCGACAAGTCCGAAGATCTCATGTGGTGGTCAAAGCAACACTCGAAGTACTATTGCTTCTTCTCCAAATGCCTTGAAAACGACAATCCGTACGCAATCTAGGCGAATAATAACAAGGGACTTGTTTATGGAGATTTCGTCCGTGCTTGTTATAGTGCTCAAAACAGGTCTCTCTCATATGTAGATGGGGGAGCTAGTGATGTAAGTTCAGTAATGGTGGTCCATAAATTATCACCACCGAAGACGAATTGTAGAGTGGGTCGTCCAAGATGTCCCTGTTGTGCAAGAGCGAAGACTCCTAAGTATCATTTCTCAGATGTACCAGAATGTTCTCATCATTTCCACCTCTAGCCGACCGAAATAGCTTCTTATTTAATATAACGTCTCAGGTTGTTTTGTTTGTATCGGGTTACTCCTTTTAAACTCAACTAAAAATTATGGTTTACGTGAAGGTTCCTATCCAGAAAACTGTAACCATGATTCTATATCGAAGTGTATTCAAGAGTGTTCCAGACTTATAATTTGGGGGATTTTGCAGACTAAAAATGTTGACGTCACTCTATGTTGTAGTGTAATCATCTCTGGGTATCCATGTTTACGATATGTTATGGATACATGTACATTGATACCAGTTTTTGGATATGCACATGAGGGCCAGTTAACGAAGTAACATAGTACCGGAGCTGATCAATCGTACTTGTTAAAAAAATATTCGATTTTCAAGGTATCCACAAAAACAAGTACATTTGGATACGGGATCTAACTGGAAGGGGTAACTGTAGGTAAATAGTAAGGATATCCAAACATGTCTGTCCACGTGGATATATGTTAAGTAGTTGACATCCATGTGATAGGTGCATGTGGATACTAAATATATGGATTGTAATTCGTTAGATCATAGGTCTTTGAGTTTACTCCCTAAAAACATTATGCCAGAATATCCACAGTTTAGAAACTGTAAGGGTATTAGGGTTATCTTTTAAACTCCTTGTGCCAGAATATCCACACTTTACAAACTGTACATTTTTTTTTGGACAACTTTTTGTTTCGCCAGCGCTTCACGGTTGCAATGTTTGGTCTTAAAAGGTTTAGGGGTTCAATATATACTTTGGTAGTATATACGTATTAACACTTTCCCCTAAATCTAACAATTGCTGATCTAAGGTTTAGTTTGTTATGTCATGTTTTAGGGTTTAGTGTTAAGGGTTCATGGGGTAGAGTTAAGGTTTAGGGGTTAGGGTTTAGGGTTTAAGGTTTAGGGATTAGGGTTTAGGGGTTAGGGTTTAGGGTTTAAGGTTTAGGGATTAGGGTTTAGGGGTTAGGGTTTAGGGTTTAAGGTTTAGGATTTAGGGTTTATACTACATTTGTTTAGGGTTTTAACGATTTGCCCTTTACTCTAATGTTTGCTGTCCAAATTTTTTATTTTTAGTTAACCTTTCTTATATAGGGTAAACCTTTGGAGGTTGTTGGTTCTAGGTTTAACGATTTAGGGTTTACGGTTAAGGGTTTAGGGTGTATTGTTTAGAGTTTAGAGTTAGGGTTCCAGGGTTCAGGGTTTAGGGTTTAGGGTTTATGGTCATTCATATATGTTGGGTAATCTTTTAAACAAATAACGAAGACCTCTTGGACCATGAAAATCGAAGTAATTCCCATTATCGCTCAACGTTCATGTTTTATTCATCCATAAGTGATTGAACAAGTGGATATAAAGAGGAACTAAAGTCCACGTTTAGGATATGTTATGGATATGTGCACATTGATATCAGTTTTTGGATATGCACATGAGGGCCAGTTAACGAAGTAACATAGTACCGGAGCTTATCAATCGTACTTGTTAAAAAAAAAATCGATTTTCTAGGTATCCACAAAAACATGTACATTCGGATACGGGGTCTAACTGAAAGGGGTAATTGTTGGTAAACATTGCTTTGTTGCTTTGTAGATAAACTTTGAGGGCGTCGGCCAGATGGAAATTGGTTACTAGTTCAATAGTAAAGATATCCAAACATGTCTGTCCACATGGATATACGTGGATATATGTTAAGTAGTTGACATATGTTTTTGAGAAGATGTGGTATCCACATGGACACATGAATAGATAAATACTTAGCCGGGAATTTTTAAGAACCTAAAATAAGTAAAGGTTAATAGTACGACATGATACAAACATACAAATAGGAAAACTAACAGAGGGAGCGAATGAAAGTTTGAAACTAATTGGAGTAGATGGGTGCGACATATTCCTTATAGACGTCCAACGCGTATTGTGCCCTGATATCATTGACGATTTGGTCGGTGATCTGAGACATGAGTTCTGGACCAAATCCAGTAGCGACGATCACTAGCAACTTCATGGCAAGAGGACCACAATCACCACATCTCTCATTTACGTAAATTTCCTGGACCCTCGACCAAGTGAATGGAGTGCAGCCATGATCCTGAGTTGAAGGCAGTGTGCACAGTTTAGAAATAAGGTATGGCAGTTTCTCTGTGAACATGGCTATATAGTTGGCAACCTTAGCATCGTCGTATAGAGTGACATTAGGATCGAGGATTTCTATGCTCCAATTGGAGAGATTGATGACTAAGCCAACCTAGTGAGAATTGTCCCAAATCATCGGAATATATATCGTGTTCCAATCCACAAACCACTCTGAAGGAGAACCATAGGTTTTACGTTTTAGCTTATTTTCCCACTTGACTTTGGATTTAACTTTTGCTTGACAGAAGGAAGGATACTTCCCTTGTAAGTAGTTCCCAAGCCAGGGTGACAGGAAGATACAACATTTAATGGATAGGACTTTTGTCAGCTTTTTTTGTAAAAAATCAACTAAAACCTCCATATGCTGAAAAAGGGTGAAAACAATGTGTAAGTATAGATGAACTAAAATCGACTTCAGAGGTTGTTAGATAGGAAATACTTACCAAAGTACTAATCCAATTCTTAGGCTTCGATAGTTGTTTAAAAAACAAGTTGTCAACTGGGTATCAACATTTGGTTATGTGTATCTTCGAGGTTTTGAAAATGGTATCCATAGTTAGCTCATTGATATGATATTGTTAGAATAAAATACGGCATAGGATGTGTAAAAAGTTACGTGTTTGGGCATGATTTCAGAGATTTTTTCATGAGAGATGCTAAATCTTTGTCGACAATGAGTAGAAGGTCAGGAAGATGGGACGGTGAACGTGGAGGTATCCGCATAACAGCCGAGAGAAGGGCCTCTTCTGCTCCCAAGAGAACACCTTTTTGTGTAGGTCTGGGTGCCGAAGAATCACTGACATCAACAGGGTTTGTGTGCGTATTATTGCTCTGTGAAGTGAAATAAATCTCATTTTCAGCAAACTATTAGGCAGGGATTCGATGCAAAGTAGAGAAGGGCGTATTATTGCTCTGTGTCTTCGCTGTCAGATTCGTTGCTCTATAGGGGGGACGAACGCCCAGAATCCTAATGAGGCAAGTTGGGAAATTTAAATATGAGGTAAAATAGACAAAGTTAACTAATTGTTTTTGAAGTAAGATTTGTCTGCGGTACCTCAACGGCACAAGCTCTGTCAATGTCAACATTGGTGTCCTGCAAGAAAAAAGTATGGAAATGATGTTGCATATAATTGTGGATATGTAAAAGTTGTTCCTATAAAGTTAGCCAAAGAGAGGTGTCCATGTGGATAGGATAAAAATGATAGTAAATTATCGGAATTGCTTACCTCAATACCACAGATGGCTAAGGTTAGGGGAGTGGCTTCCAACACATTATCAGCTTCAATTTTCTGCGTCAAGCTCATCAAGAGTTTGAGTAGTCAGATATACTTGATTATAGAGACTTACTCGGGAAGTATATTAATTTGGTGAATAAATACCTCAATATCGTCAGAGGGTGTACCGTCAAGGTCAGGACTAGGAGCAGGCAATTGAAGATTGACATTAGAGTTCCCTATAAATTCCTGTAACAAGCTGGTGTAAGGTTGTAGGGGTTGTGGAGATACATGGTCAGCGGAGTTAAGTTGGTTTTGATCAATATGTGTCGTAGCCTATATATTGAAAATGTATCCACATGGACAGTGTAAGTTTTGCAATCTGAGGTAAATGTTGAAGAAGGAAAGATATGGGATATGTACCGATTGGTCATCGAAGGGAACAAGTTTGGTGACAGTGTCATATAGCGGGGATTGCTGTTTTCCAAAAAGTCGTTTAGGTAACAAAAATGAAGATAGTCGAAGTTTCATAGAAAAGGTACAAGTGTGTCTAACCTTAATCTCGGTGTCATAAATGGGATTGAGGCAAGAGTTCGGACATCCTGAATCATCTTGAATCACATATTTCATAGCGGACGGGCAGTTTCCAACAGAAGATTCCTGTATAAATTGATTAAGATGAATATAGATGCAGACAAACTAGCTCCCGGATGATTGAAAACAACTACATACCGTTGTCCCAAACGGGTGGACATATTGTTCTCAGTCGTGTGGGTTAAGAAGGATATCATCAGGAGACGTGACTGCTTTGCTAGGATATTGTTGAGGAGTTGGGGTGGCGTCCGGACCGTCATATTATCTGCAGCATTCTCTGGACAGGTAAACTCATCGCCTGCGACAGTGGAAGATGGTGATTCCTTGACAACGGATGCAGGCCTCGTAATGGTGTGCCTTAGTGGTAGTCTTAACCGCCTACGAAATCGAAGGGTGTTAATCTGAGCCTGTAGTTTCCTGTTCTCAGATTCTAACTTTTTAAACTTACTATCTGCCGCATTTCTAATAGAATTAAGTTCTTTCTCTACAGCAGCTTTGAAATCAGCCAAAACGGTATCTTTAGTATTGGAGAAGATAACACGGGACTCTTAGAACTCGAGCATTTGGACTTGGGTGAAGGGTGATTGACACGAAGTTTGGCAGAAATCTCTTTCCGCCTAGGAATAATGTGCTTCATGTGAGCCCTTTGCCTTTCTTATCTGGTAAAGTTATTAAAGGCAAAGAACAATCACCCCATGGCCATTCCTTTTTGGTGAAGATATGTCCTGCTTGAATGACACTTTCCATATGAGCAATCCTTTTGTCTTTAATCTCATCGTCCCACTCTCCTCAACCAGATTCTTGTTGGACAGCTTCCAAAAACGGAGAAACTAATAGCTGCGGTTGTGATAGACAAAATGTCATAATGTGTATATCCACGTGGATAATGTAATCAAATTAATAATGTGTACATATGACAACTTACATCTAGATAATGCTCAACACATATGACGTCTGTTAGAGGTAGATTATTCTTTGGTAGGCTAACTGAAGACCATTCCAGGAAAGTGCGGCTGTCACCAGCACCTTGTACCTTGTCTCGTAATCCAGAAATGTTACGATATGCGAACAGTTGAAGCGCAAGAGGGAAGCCATGCAAACAGAAGGACTTCTGTTGTAACTTCTCGGTGAAACTCTTCAAGGGGTCCGTTGGTTGAAGAACCTTTCCCTGCCATTTAAGTCTTTTAGCCACTGGTTTGGATTGTGGTTTGAGATCAGGTCTCATAGTGGAAATAGTCTTCAAGAAGGATTCTTTGCCCCAAGGAAATGCTAGGAACGAGTCGATGTCTTCAAGCATCTCAACATACTTCCAAGTTGGTCTATGCGTTTGGCTGGAGGCAATGAGTACACCATCGACTATGAGAAGCAACGCAAGCCGAAGCTTCCGATCCAAATCTTTGATAGTAGGATATTCAAAAGTAGTGGACACATCACCTAGGGTTGCCTTCCGATCTTCCCCAATCAACTAGTCCCAGTAACATTCATCATCAGAGTCAGGAGTAGGGTCGTTTTCGGGTCGTAATCTTCCAGAAATTCGCCATATGGAAGGCCAGTTACAACACCAAATTCAACTAAAGAAAACCTCATTGGGTATCCACCAAATACAGTCCACAGCTTGTACTTCTTTTTGGACAAAACCTGCCTACAAAGCAGAGCGTGGAGTAATTTGCAAGAGATAGGAGACTCACCAATACGAAGCCTGAATAGAGAACCCAAACTTGAGCTAAGAATCGTATCGAATTGGGGAGTGCCTTTGAGGACCTTGTAAACTGTAGTCAGGATATCAGGTCGTGAGTAAAAATTGAACCTAGCGTCGGGAAAACGGTCAGTTGCGAACCGACGGCGAGGGAGAAGATCATCCCACTCTGCAGATTTTTCTCCAGAAGTATCACCAACAGTTGTAGATGATGGTTCATCGGCCGAGAATTTGGATATGCGACGACGGGTCTCTGCCATGTGCAAAGGCGGTCCACGACGGCAAGTTAAAGGGAAAACGGAACAAATGGAGGTAATGGGACAAACGGGAAAGTGGTAGGATTCAAGGGATTTGGAATTGGTGAAATGCAAAATTAGGGTTGATGAGAATTGGGGATTTAGGGTTTGGGGGATTTGAGATTTTGTGTTTTTACGGTCGTTAAAAAATATCTACTGAACAGAGAAAA
This sequence comes from Camelina sativa, assembly GCF_000633955.1. Classification (NCBI taxonomy): domain Eukaryota; kingdom Viridiplantae; phylum Streptophyta; class Magnoliopsida; order Brassicales; family Brassicaceae; genus Camelina; species Camelina sativa. The sequence continues at coordinate 18,168,549 of NC_025697.1, forward strand.
AATAGACATGTAAGTTAAGTTTGATGGAAGAGAGTTTTGAGAGGTAAATTGTAATTTTACAGAAAGAAAATATAGAGATAGTAAAAAATGGGTGTAGGTGTTAATTGTTTCTGAAAAAGTGGGTGTAGATGCAAAAATCCATTAATAATATCGTCAAATCAAAAGGTTAGATTAGATATTTTGTCGCTTTCTATCTTTTTTGTCTCTTCAAAGAAAACGTGAAAGATGCTATTGTAGACGCTTCATAAACCCTACCAAACACCGACAGTCTACTCATATACACGTATAGTAAACAAATAGGTTTGAGTTGAGACAAAATAAATAAATAAATAAAGAGGTTGTGCATGGGTCTAAAGGTTGGACCTGGTCCGATTTTGTGATGTGAAAAAAAAGCAATTTTGTTATTGACCTTGCATCCAACATTCAATAGCATGCTCTATTTTCCATTATTAGAAACCTTAGATTAATGCAACATGAGCATAAAGATTTCAAATTGGACAGTAACGTCTAGCAGAAAAATACTTAAAACTCAACGTCTAATTCCATGAGATTACAACAAAAACAACCTCATGGTGGTTAAAACTTAAAAGTGAAGGGTGTGTATCCTAGGGTTTGAGATCGAGGTTTTTAAGTTCCTCCCATTTCGATATTCACATGTTTGCCAATCGCCATGGCACATGATGAAGCAATAGAGAATCTAGTTATTCAATTAAACTATATGATGCGGCCGATTTAACGATAAACTCAATAGTTATTCAATAGTTATTAGTCATTTCATAAATGATCAAAATCAATCAATAGAAAAGATAGTCCTCATTTGCTAAGTGCAAAAAACAACACTCCGAAACAGAGAAATAAGTAACCAACCGAATAATGAGATGAATCAGCAACATAGAGAGAGATGAGGACACCCAAAAACATGAACGGCATTACGAGCAACACATATGCTTGGTGAATATAGAACCTACGATCCATTTTTAGCATGACATAACAATCTTAGAAGTACATAACTTAGATGGAACCTAAGATCTTTGTTGGACAACAGACAGGTTTAGATGGAAATTAGAATCCTACTACATAAATGAAACATCTTAAAACTCAAATCCTCAACGAAAGAGGAGTTGGCATGTTGATGAAGCTCGGGAAGAACGTGTCAACTCCGTTATCATCTTGAGTTTTGGAACCAAACGTGTATCAGCCACAAATCCTGCAGTCCTTAAGCGACAAGCGTTTTTCAAGATGTAAACCGCAATCTCTCTGTCTTGTGGTCTTCCCAAGTATCCTGACCAGGTGAAAATTTGTAGACTTGACAGCAAGCATTCAGGAACAGTACTTGGTAGATGCCAGGAAAACAAACCAAGATTCTCATGATTCTGAGATCAAGGAGAAGAATCAGATTCATAAAAACATAATGTGCAATAGGAAAAGAAATAACAGTTGAACGTAGCTACACTCACATTCATTTTGGAGAGGTACTTTACAATTACACCTCGTAAGTTAGGAGAGTCTTTGAGGAACCGGACAAGGAGATTCGACGGATACTCTTCCGATACACTTAGTTTCAGATGCTCAAGGTGGTTGAAGAGAAAACCATCACCAAACATAGCCTGCAGAGGAATACGAAAAAAGTATCAACAGAGAATTTAAAAAGCGAGATTAACAACTTGCAATTGATAGACTGATACTGATTATTACCTTTGAGAATATAGTTAGCTTCTTGACAGAGGTGATTGAACCGATAAGACTCTTGAGATCGGTGGACTTAACGTCAATATATGCTAGTGTCAGCTTAGGCATATTCTCAATCAAACATGGGTGACTATCGTAATTATCATCCACAAGTGTGAAAGACTCTAAAAAGGAGCATCTATGACAAACCCATCTAAATGACAATTAGAAGGTAGAGTGAGTGATAAACGTTGCAAAGATGGGGCAATAACAGTAAACTTTCCCATATTGTCATGATAATGTAAATGCACAGCTAGATTTTCAAGCACAGGGCAATTAAATAGAAGCCGCTGAAGAGTTCCTTCTTTGGAGAAGCTTACCATAACAAGTTTCAAAGTTTTCAGAGAGGGAAGACAGACCATTCGAGGAACATCCAAGAGAATCCGGCCACCGAGAACCAAGATCACGAGCGACTTGGAGGTATACAAGCTACTAGGTAATATGTTAAGCTTATCCAGATAACAAGGAACATAAATCTCCAGCTCACGTATGTGGTGTGAAACTGCTACTACAGCCCACATTCTGATATCTTCAGGTTTCCAATCTGAAACACCTATATCAAGACCGAATTTTTCTATAACCGGAGCTCTATGTAATGGCAGATTTCTATTGAGAAAACACTCTAAACTCTTGAATTCAGACTCTGAATAACGTATATCACCAAACTCAAGTTTTGTCAACCACATCCAAAGAAACTCCCATCGTTTCGACAAAATGCTAGTTGATACAGCAACTTTAGTTGGAACAAACGACAATATCTTAACCAGCACTTCATCAGGTAACCCACTGATTCTGTCCATATCTTCTTCACAACAAAATCAAGAAACTATCACCGACCCTGAAACAGAAAACACAATACAGACTTGAAAAGGGTTTTGTCTTAAGCGAACCAAACAAGTGAAAACACAGCCACACAGAAGAATGGAAGAAAAACCCTAGAAAGAAACACCATAAACACTCAAAAGACTTGTCTGAAAATACACCACACAGTAGTCACAAAGAGGAAAAGGAGAAAAACCCTAGAAAGCTCTGGAATGTTTAGGTGGTGAAGTCTTTTCAGTGGAGCCTCGACCCTTTTCTTACCCGGAACCGGAATCAGAAGGTAAAGACTCAAAAGACATGTCTCAATATACACCTAACAAATGAAAACACAGTCACAAAGAGGAAGAGGAGACACACCCTAGAAAGCTCTGGAGTTGTTAGGAGATGAGTCTTGCTCCAGTGAAATTCAGGGGAGACCCAACCCGGAACCGAACCGTAATCAGAAGCGCCTGAAGAACTGCGGAAGCATTTCTGGTAAACTATACAATTGTGATTTCTGAATAAAGAACTTGAATCGACAGAAAGGGAGAGGAAAGAAGAAGGTATCTGTCACTACGCATAATTGGGTTTATAAAATTGTATGATCTCCAAGTGGGCCTGGGCTTGGGCCTTCTTCTTATTCTTATGATACATCTTATTTTAAGAGTATCATCTTCAAGATCCGACACTTCGAACCAATGTCAGTTGAAATTGTAAGAATACAAACATAAATTATCAAAAATATCAACTGCCACTTCCATATACACAGAAAAAAGGATGTTCTTTAGTATTCAGATCGCAGGATGTGACTTTTGTGGCCTAAGAAAACAAAAAAAAAAACAAATATGAATTGCAAAAAAGAGAAAAGACTGATTTGAACAGATGAGACCTGTGAAGTTCTAATTAAGCTCTGCTTTGCTTTTACTTCTCTTCATCTTTGCCTTAACCCTTGACTTTGCCATCAGTGTCTCTACTGTGTTTATGAAGTTCCCAACTGCCATCACTACCAGAAGAATGCCACACACCATCACCTGAAAATGACAACATTGACAACGTTCTTAACATTTCTGTTACTTTTACTTCCTATTAGAATTTGTAGGCTCATAAGAGTGAAAATTATACCTGCCATTCAGTAACAACTCCAGTTACTGTTTTTCTTAGCAACTGCAGTCCAACGTATGCTTCAAACACCTGAGTTTTATAGCAAAAGTTACAAACATTGTTAAGCCCAATAAATTAAAAGAACCAGTAAACCACTCTAGCCAGGTGCATGGTAGAGCAAATGAAATGCTTTAAAATGTTTTAGCATAAACTTGATTAATACATTTACAGAAAGTAAAGCTCACCTGTAAAAGGAAAAGTATAGGACATAACAGCCATAGTTGTCCATCAACGCCAGCTGTTTCTCCCCATACGACATCCATTCTCTTAGCCTGAATATTAACCACAAGGTCACACTTAAGAGCTATTTTACAAAAGCGGATAAAATTTTGGACTGTAGAAAAAAAAAGTGAACATAATGAGGCACCTTTCCTAAAGCAATGCGAGTGTATAGTCTTTGGCGTTGGTATCTGTTTTGCAGAAGCATGGCGACACCTTGCATCATAGCCCATTGAAGGAAGAGATGGACTCCTCTCTGGGAAGGATTGAACTCAATCATGACATTTACTTTTGTGAACTTTTAGTGTGCACAAAAAAAAAAACTCTAAGCATTACTTGTTTCTGGACACAGTTAGGTTGACCTTTGATTTCCCATGTGAGGCTGACAAGGGCCATAAGCATGGCACAATAGTGATGATATAGCCACCTGCAAACCCAAATCAAGTACAGAGTTTAATTCACTCTCAACTCATGAGATAAGCCTAACAAAACACCACTACATGAATACATATATAGACATCCACTGCATGATAGCAAATACTAAACCCACACCCATTGAGGACTCCATGGAAGTTAAGTTCTCTATTTTTAATCATGAAATATATAGAGAGATCTAATTTTTACTTGACAAAAGTCACAAAACAATATAAGCTACTACTTCCGGTACACATGTCTATACCAAATGAAAGAGACCCTTTAGAAGACAACTCCGCGTGTCTGCCAATCACCATGAGGCACATGTAGTTTTCTTCGATGGTCATGATAGCCATCTTGAGTGAAATTCAAAATAACTATTTTACAATATTCAAACATCAGTATCATTTGCTAACTGCAAAGAACGAAACACACCAAAAAAGATCTATTCTAGAGAAATAAATAAACAATAGAATAATGAGATAAATCAGCAGCATACGCATGTCCTTGGTGAATATAAGACTCAGGATCATCACAACACACTTAAAAACATACTATTTTCTAGACTTAGTTATGTCCTATGACTTTTATCAACCTACACATGTGCTTGGTTGAGCACCGCATATGACCTATGTTCAACATATATAGCATAACACATTACAGTCTCCGAAATTAAAACTTTATGTTCGACGGTAACTAACAACTCATGAACACAAAGAACACTCTAAATTTCAAAGAACTTGGCAACAAGAGCAAAGACAAAACTCAAGAGATGATGAGGGAACGCATAAGAGTACCATGGACGAATATCACTCCCATTGACTCTTAATATGTTCTCTCGCATAGCCAACCCAGCATATAGAAACAACAGCCACGCCTGTTTTAAAAAAAATATACACTTTAAATCTTTAATATATTGACCTCACATATCCTACAACAACAAGAACTCACAACACACATAACAAATGTTCATCTTTAAAAAATTACCTCGTAAAGCTGGACAGGAAACGCAGGCAAACAACCACCCCAATAATAAGATCTAAGGATTAAAAGTGTTGCAGGGAAAAAAAGAAAAAGAAGAGCAGTCCTGTCCTGTTCCCATATAACCACACATGTAAAATAGTAGTAGTAAGCACAAATTGACATTATTGAAGGACACCTGCATGCAAGCACAAAGATAAAAAAGACCAACTCTGTAGCTATTGTATTCTTCTTTAACTTTAAGCTGAACATCTTTACGCAAAGCTCTAACATTCACAGGTCCCAAAAACATTCTCACAAACCTTCCTGTTTCCCACTCAATTTCGTGAGAATCGAATCCGAGATACACAGAGAGAGAGAGATAAGTCTAACAATAACAAAACCTTGAGGTTTGGATGGGAGAAATGAAGACGTTTCTCCATCAACAAGCATGCAACGAGCACGATGCAGATCCTCTTCAAGCTACAAAACAATTACAAAGATCAAATTTCCAATAATCGAGAAATCCAAAATCAAAAGGGATTTTTTTTGTTAAGGATGCCTTGTCGACGAGTTTAGGGTCGAGGTTTTTGTTGGAGAGGAGTGAGGAGTGGAGACGACGGATGGATGAATCGACGAAGGAGGCTTGTTGACGGAGAGAAAGCTCTTGTTGAGAGGAACGTGAAATGAAAGAAGCGGATGAATCGTGAAGCTCTTTGACCTCATCTATGATTTTTTTAACTTGTTCTTCAACTTCTTCCATTTTGATGAGATCGAATTTGGGATTTGGATTTTGGGGATTTGGTGTGGAGATGAAGGAAGGAAGAAGAAAAGAGGATTTGATTGAATTTGGTTTCTTCTGGAGAAGGCAAGAAGAATTGTTTGAATCTGTTTTTTAATTTGTTGGGGTTAGTGTTTTGAGTGTGATTAACGAAAATAGCATCAATCACAGTATCACATGCTTGTTTACACACCCACACCTTTTTTCTTCTTCTTTTATCCCTTTTTTTTTTAATAATAAATTAAGCAAATAAACTTAAAGATTAATTATAGAATTGGGCATTATTTTCTAGAATTTTATGGATTTAGGACTTATTGTCCATACTTACATAATGAGGTATTTTCATTCAACTAAAATGACCAAATTGTCTATTATCAATAAACACACAGTTCTCCTGTTATTTCTCTTTTCTCGTCGTGAACCTGTTCTTTGCTTCTCTTAAATCTCTTCTGATTATTCTATTTTTTCTTCTAATTCTTTAATCTCTTTTGGTGTTGGTAGTGGAGAAATACGAAGCAACAATGGTTTGTGTCTTGTGAATATGGTAACAAGGAGATCTGGTGAATGAGATGATGAGATTGGTTGCCCAAATTTGGTGTAAATTTTTAGATCAGATTGGAATGATTGAACAGCCTAGTGCTTGTGATTAAATCCCTTGGGTTCCCTAGATAGTATCCCCTTAGGGTTTAGTTTCCTTCATCTAAAAAAACTAGATTGACTCCATTAAAATTATGTGATCGGAGATGGTGTTTGCAACAAAGCGGTTTTATGTTTCTGAAGCCAAGGATTGGTGTTGAAAGTGACGGAGATGGTATTTGTGAAGCACAATAATGAGAAATGTTTTGGTTGGGAGGCGAAAATGGGTTTTGATCAGCTGAGAAAAAGATATTATCGGAGGACGAGAACGAAGAAGATACATAAAATAGGGACAAAACTGTATTTTACCCTAAGCCAAAAAGACCTAAAACTGAGGGTCCGGACAATAGTTCATATTTTCAAAGATTTGGCCCACCAAAGCCCTTAATCAAGAAATATCCCATAAACTTAAACATAATACATGAGTTTGTCTTTTACTCTTTAGTGAAGTGTGTGCTAGGCTTTAAAACACTTTATATGTATGATGCGGCACCGTTTTTATTTTATAGTAATAACGAAAATATTTTTATAACATAAAAGGTTTTCACCTGTGTGGTACACCGTGGTACTAAATTATACTCCTTCCGTTTCATAATATATGATGTTTAAAGAAGCATTTTTGTTTCATAATATAGGATGTTTACAACTTTCAATGCAACTTTTTGATTAATTTTATATTTTATATTATGCAGTCTTGTTTATGATTGGTTAAACTTTGTAAAAGTAATTATTTCTTAATATGCATGTTTTAACTAAAACATCTTATATTTTGTAACGGAGGGATCAGGTCAATGTATGTATTTTAAATATTATTTTTAATTTGTTTTTCCCAATTAATTAATTTTATCTAATTAATTTATAATTTTTTAGAATGTTTTTTCTTCTTCTTACGTTTAATACAGTTTATAACATAATTACATTAAATTTATTATTAGATAGAATATAAAATTGTAAAACACTTACTTTTGTTTTCTATAATTAAACAGAGGTATATGCATATATGGTATGTTAGTGTATATTTTTATGTGTATACAATTATTTTTTTTGGAATATTAAGAATGTGTTGTAGTATGTGTAATAGGGATTTTTGTCAAATGTGCCATATTTTTTTAAAAAAGTTTCCAAATGTGCCATATTATTTTCAATCTGACGAAAATGTGCCATATTTGGCATTATGGCATAAATTGTTGTCCACCAAAATGAAAACAAAAAGGTTAAAGTTGTCTATGAAAGTTGAAGTTGTCTACCAAAGGGATTAAAATTGCCCAAAAATGTTAAAGTTGGCGACCAAAGGGGTTAAAATTGTCCAAAAAAAAATAAATTTGTCCACCAAAGGGGTTAAAGTTGTCCACCAAATGTCAAAAATGTTGTCCACCAAATTAAGTTGTCCGCCAATTGCCATCGTTATGACACATTTTGAAAGACTTAATCGAATATGGCAGATTTGAAAAGGAAAAACACTGTTCATGGCACATTTGATAGTTTTCTCTGTGTAATATTTATATTTTGTAGTTCATATACTAAATAATTTATAAGTTAATTTTCCAAACTATGACTACAAATCTATAGTATATGAAATAAACTAATAGTTTTAGTGTTGGTTCTATAGTCCAAACCCACCATGCTAGGTGGATCACGCAACATATTCAAAGATTTTGAATCCGCAAAAACTCATCATACGAAACTCGTGAAAGTAAAATATAATATGTGAGGCTAAAAGTCACTTTCTATCAAATCGCTTTTTCAATTTTTTAAAGAACAACACTTCTTCAATCGCCTCTTTATATAATAAAAAAATAAAATATGTATACATTTACAATTATGTATGTTACCTTTTAAAACAATTAGTTTCTATAAAAAAATCAAATATAAGTAGAGTTAATTTGTTTATTAAATTAATTATTTAATGTTAATGACATGCCTGTAAATAAGTGCCAACTTGAAGATTTATTTTATAAATGTCTCCAAAAATGTATATATAGCTACATTTTTGTTATTAATTGAACCGTATCATATTTTCCCCCCATTTATTTTGTATATTAAAACATAAAAAAAACAGATTTTATGATAAAACATTAATAAATCTTTGTTTATAGGATAAGCTAACTAGGTTATAGGATAAACATTAATAAATATTCCACACCCCTCAATTTTTTCATGATTTTTATTTATATAGACTCTAAGTTCACAAAAAAAAAAATTGGACAGAGATTTACAAAGTTGATCTATATATATATATATATATATTGGGGTGTGGAATTTTATCATCTATATAACTCACATACACCAGAACAATACTAAATACAAATTCATGTGATTAAGGTCCAGTCCAATTTTTAGTGCTGTTGACAAAAAAAAACAAAATTTGGTTCACTTTCATAATTTCAAGATTATGTATAAATAATTTCAATAAGTTTAACTAAACTAAATACAATAAAAAAAAATTATGAAAACATTAACATATATAAATTTATGTAAAGTTATTCTCAAAAATGTATTGAGTCTAAACCTAATTAATAGTCATAAAACATGATTTAGAAAAGAAAAAGAAGTAAGAAACAAAAAGAAGATCAGTTCATGAAGGAAAAGATAAAAACAACAACAGAAAAAGAGAGTGAAGAGTTCCAATACGAGAATTGGTCAATTGGAACACTAGTTGTTNTACGTTTAATACAGTTTATAACATAATTACATTAAATTTATTATTAGATAGAATATAAAATTGTAAAACACTTACTTTTGTTTTCTATAATTAAACAGAGGTATATGCATATATGGTATGTTAGTGTATATTTTTATGTGTATACAATTATTTTTTTTGGAATATTAAGAATGTGTTGTAGTATGTGTAATAGGGATTTTTGTCAAATGTGCCATATTTTTTTAAAAAAGTTTCCAAATGTGCCATATTATTTTCAATCTGACGAAAATGTGCCATATTTGGCATTATGGCATAAATTGTTGTCCACCAAAATGAAAACAAAAAGGTTAAAGTTGTCTATGAAAGTTGAAGTTGTCTACCAAAGGGATTAAAATTGCCCAAAAATGTTAAAGTTGGCGACCAAAGGGGTTAAAATTGTCCAAAAAAAAATAAATTTGTCCACCAAAGGGGTTAAAGTTGTCCACCAAATGTCAAAAATGTTGTCCACCAAATTAAGTTGTCCGCCAATTGCCATCGTTATGACACATTTTGAAAGACTTAATCGAATATGGCAGATTTGAAAAGGAAAAACACTGTTCATGGCACATTTGATAGTTTTCTCTGTGTAATATTTATATTTTGTAGTTCATATACTAAATAATTTATAAGTTAATTTTCCAAACTATGACTACAAATCTATAGTATATGAAATAAACTAATAGTTTTAGTGTTGGTTCTATAGTCCAAACCCACCATGCTAGGTGGATCACGCAACATATTCAAAGATTTTGAATCCGCAAAAACTCATCATACGAAACTCGTGAAAGTAAAATATAATATGTGAGGCTAAAAGTCACTTTCTATCAAATCGCTTTTTCAATTTTTTAAAGAACAACACTTCTTCAATCGCCTCTTTATATAATAAAAAAATAAAATATGTATACATTTACAATTATGTATGTTACCTTTTAAAACAATTAGTTTCTATAAAAAAATCAAATATAAGTAGAGTTAATTTGTTTATTAAATTAATTATTTAATGTTAATGACATGCCTGTAAATAAGTGCCAACTTGAAGATTTATTTTATAAATGTCTCCAAAAATGTATATATAGCTACATTTTTGTTATTAATTGAACCGTATCATATTTTCCCCCCATTTATTTTGTATATTAAAACATAAAAAAAACAGATTTTATGATAAAACATTAATAAATCTTTGTTTATAGGATAAGCTAACTAGGTTATAGGATAAACATTAATAAATATTCCACACCCCTCAATTTTTTCATGATTTTTATTTATATAGACTCTAAGTTCACAAAAAAAAAAATTGGACAGAGATTTACAAAGTTGATCTATATATATATATATATATATTGGGGTGTGGAATTTTATCATCTATATAACTCACATACACCAGAACAATACTAAATACAAATTCATGTGATTAAGGTCCAGTCCAATTTTTAGTGCTGTTGACAAAAAAAAACAAAATTTGGTTCACTTTCATAATTTCAAGATTATGTATAAATAATTTCAATAAGTTTAACTAAACTAAATACAATAAAAAAAAATTATGAAAACATTAACATATATAAATTTATGTAAAGTTATTCTCAAAAATGTATTGAGTCTAAACCTAATTAATAGTCATAAAACATGATTTAGAAAAGAAAAAGAAGTAAGAAACAAAAAGAAGATCAGTTCATGAAGGAAAAGATAAAAACAACAACAGAAAAAGAGAGTGAAGAGTTCCAATACGAGAATTGGTCAATTGGAACACTAGTTGTTGTTGTTGTTCTTGTTAGAAGGTTGACCAGTCCAATAAGTTTTAACAGCAACAAGTATCTTCTCAGGATTAGACGAACCTTTCTCATGATCCACTATTTGACTCTTCCACTTCATTCCCTTCACTATCTTGTCTACCTTATTCAACATCTCCACATTATCTCTCAACACAACTGTTCCTTCTGGTCTCAGTATCCGATCCATCTCCAACAGTATCAGCGTCAAATCACACCTTACAACACAAAAAACATTCGATTTAAAATCATGTTTTAATTAAATACAGATATGGTTTTGAGTTGGAAGTCCATGTATAACACATTTACCTATGTCCGTATAAGCTGAACAATCCTCCTGCATGAATCATATCATAAGTTCTTGGATACGTTGAGAACCCTTCACACCAATCTTGATACGTTCCTATCAGTCCACGCTCGTATATCACACCTAACGTTTGTTTCTCTGCGTCGACCGGGACAACGTTCATGACCCATGATGGATATTTCAGCATGGAAGCAGCGAACCCACCTAGGTAAGCGTTCATGTCCATTATGTTCCTGAATCTTCCATGTGAAAGCTCTGGGATTATCTTCTTGTAATGCGCTATTCTCTCTTTCCAAACCTCGTTGTCTTCTCTGAACTTCTCAGCGTTCATGTCTGGTATCGTTCCTCTGATGATTCTTGGAGGTACCGCGAATGCTCGGTCTGGCCAATCCTCTAGTGCACCGCCTGCGTATTCATCTGGATTGCTTGTTTCTGGTAATGGTGTTATGCAAGATTCCAAGTCTTTGTACCTAATTATTAAAACAGAGAATTATTAAAACCAACTTTTTTGAATCTTGTTTCTTTCACACCAAGTTTATTATGTAGTTTACCAAGCAAAATCGCCGTTATCTGAGCTGCATATCGGAGGCGATTTCTTGTTTTGTTTGAGGTTTTTACAGTCAATGTGATTGAGAGGCTTTTGCCAAATGGACAAGTCACCTTTTTCAGTCACTTTCTTCCAACAAAGACTCTTTGCTACATCTTCTATTGAATCTTGTTCTTTCTTCAAATCCTCCTCTGTTCTCTCCCAGCCTCTCCAATATTGTTTCCAGTTAATTGGTGGTCCGGACAGGATCCAGTAACCACCTGGTCTTAAAACTCTGTCAACCTCAGTCAGGTACAAACCATCTACAAAATATTATTGGTGTTATGTTCTTCCTTAACTATATATATGATTGGAAGAAAGGGTTAAAAGTTTAATTACCATTTTTAAACCAAGGGATCAAACAACGAGAACAATGAGCAAGATCAAAAGCTCTAGCTGGATAAGGAAGTCTTCTTGATCCCATAATACCGATTATTGCAGGAACTCCACGTTCTAAAGCAAACTGGACCTGAGCTTCATGAGTGTCTCTTGGAGCAAAAGACACAGCCATAATGTCTCTCTTCAAGAGGTAAGCACCAAAACTTGCAACCTAATTGAAAAAAGATTGAATTGGCCAATGAACAGAGGAGAGTATATATACTCTTAATTAAATTGAAAAACTTACACCACATCCAGTGTCAATAGCTGTTCTGATTCCACCATCAGTAAGAGGAATGAGCCTAGCAATGTCATCAATATAAGCATCGGCTCCACGGGGAAACATAGTTCCACCACCAGGGAATCTAAACCGGTCGCCTTCTACTTGAATCCAGTTTTGGACTGCTTTCTCAACACTGAGTTCCTTGTGAGGGATGTTGTCATACCAAGCATAGTCTCTGCTTTGTGGCCATTTGAATGGAATCTTGTAGTTTGGTGGAGGAGGAATCAAACAATAGAGAAGCTCATCTTTTGAAGGACAATGTCTTTCTCTATATTTCATCATGTTCCTATCAAATCTTCTTCCTCTTTGTCGATCTTCGCAAGGAGTGTACTCACTGAGAGACAAGTCACATGGTTCGAAGTACTTGATGGTTTGGTTTGTTTCCTTAAGGTCAATCTGGTTATGGCTTTTGAAATCTATTTCAGCTGACTCTGAAGATGAGGAAGATGAAGAGGAAGAGGACGAAGAAGAAGAAGAAGGATTTGATTGAGTCTCGCATCCCAGTTTTGAGTAAGAAGATGGGACGGTATTGGCTTGCCATGCACCTAAAACATAGAACAAAATGCAGAGTCCACTTACACCAAGAATCAAAGTTAGTTTCTTTCTTCTTGCTTCTGTTTGGTGATGAAGACCACTGTTCTCTTTCGCCATTCTTGAGTGCAAAGATATTGAGAATTTAGACAGAAACAGAAATAAAATCCTCTAGATGATGTTGTAAAATTTACAAGTTATGATTATAGAGAAAGAAGGAGAAGGCCATCATAGTGATTTTTTTTCTTTTGTTAAGGAAATGCTAAATGTGAACCATCATCATAGAAAATTATTGAACAAGAGAAAGAAACACAAATGTAAAAAAAGAAGAGATTTGTCTCTATTCTATAGCAAAAAAAAGAGAGCTAAGAACAGTTAATTAGAGAGAAAATAGGAAGTTGACCAAGAACAACCTCACTTTCCTCTATAGCCTCCTTTAATCTCGTTTTACCATATGTATACAAAACAAACATTGCCATGTTGAATTAAATGAAAACCTCATATTGTATATATACATTTATGTATGAGAGTCCAATCTGTATCAATCACAAGATTTTCCTCTTTTTTACATGTTGTGATTGATTGATAGAACAATAAATGGGCTAGCTACATTTATTATTGTCTGTCACACACTATTGCGATTAGTGATATTGCTGACTTATAAAAGACTAGGTTTTATGAATGTTTAAAGTTTAAACCATTTCTTCATGAAACAGATAACTCAATGCAAAATGTCAAGTATATAAAACGTTCAGAGAACAAATTATCACATAAGCAAAAGTATGTCAAAAACAATAAAACAGAAAAAGTCCCGTGCTTTAATCGCCTATTTAAAGAAAAAAAAATGTTATTCCATATATTTTTTAATAGAATAGATGATTGTATATAAGCATCATTACCTTGTCCTTCGATGTTTTGCATTAGTCATACTTTTCGGTAATTAACCGGAGTTTCAGTTTCTAACATGACTAACTTTGATGATGTCAACAAAAAAAAAAAAAACTTTGATGATGTCTCCATTCCTTTCTCAAGATCTCAAAATCTAAAGAAATAAACAGTTTTTGATACCAAATGAAATAGCTATAACGGAGACATGTTAAAGACGACAACCAAATATGAATTAACTTTAAAATCCAAGAAAAGTAACTTTTTTTTCATAAATCCTACATCATCTATCCAATATATAAATCATATTATCACAAAATTTTAGTAGTAATTAATTAAACTATATAATTTATGAACAAGCCCTTAGGCATAAAATTAAAAGTTTTTCCACTAAAAAAAAAATTCATAATGAGAAAAGGATTGCAAAAAGTTGAACTGAATTCCAAAAAGGAACACTACATTGTATCATACATACACCAAAATTTATAAGTTGCGTACGATTCATCTAGAGAAAAAGGAAACAAACTAAACAAAATCCTAAAAGGACTATGATAGAAAGCTCGTAAATTTATATAAATAGGGCACATACGTGACTTCTTTTTATCACCTACACATTCTCAGAGTTCAGATATCTCATCATATATTCTACATCTTCTTCCTATCCATACGATTCGAATCATGGCCACGAAGAAGATCTTTTTATTCGTGCTTATGATCATGTTTCTCTTGAGTTCCAGCTCCGCCAAAACCTACAAAGTCGGAGGTTCCAACTATGGCTGGACGGTAAAGGACGACTCTTGGGCTGAACATAAGGAATTCCACGTTAAAGATTCACTAGTCTTCGAATGCGATCAGAACGTCAACGACGTCACTCAAGTATCCAACGCTTTAGAGTATGATTCATGTGATTCTTCTTCTCCTAAAGTTGTTTACAAAACAGGACACGATGTCGTAACCTTCACGGAACCAGGACATCACTTTTTCATCACCTCAAATCATATTCAATGCGTCTGGGGAATGAAACTCGATGTTCTTGTCGTCCATGACTTGTCACGTCCGACTCCTCCACCATTACTACCATCTACGAAGATCCATGGCCCATCCGGTCCGATTCTTCACCACCACCACCGAGGGAGATCCATGAGCCGTCACATCCGGTTCCTCCACCACCACCACCGACGAGTATCCATGAGCCGTCACGTCCGAATCCTTCACCACCACCGAGCAAGATACTTCCTTCTGGAAGGATTTACGAAGTCGGTGACACAAGCGGATGGAGCGTATATAACAGTTTCTACTATTCCAAGTGGAGTGAAGATAAACAATTTCGTGTTGGAGATACTCTCTTTTTCGAGTACAACAACCACATCAACGACGTTAGGGAAATCAGCGGTGAACTTGAGTTCGAATCCTGCAAACCAACTTCAACTGTAGCCGTGTACAAGACGGGGCACGATCTCGTTAAGCTCACGAAGCCAGGTGTGCATTATTTTGTAAGCTTAAAGACCGGTCTCTGTCATGCTGGGATTAAGCTTCGTGTCACGGTGCAACCATCAACCGAAGACGTTACATTGCCGAGTGTTCCCAAGAAGAAGATGAAGTCCTCACCTATTGGCTTCTTCAACAGGTGGTGGTTACGCATTTTCAGACCTCATCACTAAGTAGTCAACCATTATGATTACATTTAGTGTTCTTGAGAGCTTTTTTTTTTTTTTTTTGGTTTTCTTTTTGTTAGTTGTTTGTTTAGTGGCTGGAATACATTGTTTCATTTTAGATTTTGTCATATGTTTTTCTTTAATTTTTCAACGTTTCTATTTACTTTTGATCATGAGAATATATATGGCCATAAATTCATAAACATGAACACGTCGCATATGACATGTGACATGCCCATGTGTTAGATTCTGAACAGAAACTGAAACCATAGTATAAACAATAGCTAGAACGAGAACTATCGTTTTGAAATTTAACCCCAAAGTTAAAAAAAAAATTAGTGAAGAACTTGTAGTTTACTTGTCAGCCAAGTAAGTGCCCTTCGAAGACCATTAAGCAGATAAAGAGAACGTGAAAGTTGTCCAAAAAAAAAAAAGGGAACGTGAAAGTTAGAAATTAGAATAGTTCTTGACGTTTCACTTACACACCCTAAAAGTGAGTGTTTTAGATGTCTCTACGGAACTGTATATGCCTGACATGTTTTGCTATTAGCCAATATTCCAAACTTGCCCGGCCGTGTTTAGCTAATATGACACTATGAAAACTTTCTCAAAATCTGTCAAAACAACAAATGCTGAAGTGGATACATTGGAATAGCTCCAAACTTTCCCGTTTTTAAAAAAAAGTAGCATAAGTTATAATTGATCTCAAACCACGAAAGAATATATATAGTGAATGCTTACAAGCACATGCATGCTTTACGGAACTTAGATCCTTTACGAATCATAGCTATGAACATGGAGGCGGATCTACGTGAGAATCTTTTTCAAAATTTACCCAGTAAAAATGTCCAAATGGTATCTTTATTTCAGTTGGTTAATGAAAAATTTATGTTACTTCAAGCCACCAGTTCGAGTCCGTGTACATGCTTATTATTTAGCAATATGCTTAACGTCTTAGATTAGCCACTTCACTTTAGCTATAGTTCCTTTTTATTCTTTTGACTATTAGATGCATTTTTCTTCTATAAATTTATATATACTTTCAGTTCTATTTTTTTTTCTTGTATTTCTTTCTTGTTTAACTTAAACAAATTTAATTCATATTTTAATTGTTTAGTATACACATAACTTAACTAAAAATGTTAGTAAAACTACTAATAATAATATCAAACAATATTATCTCTTTTGTAGCTCATTTGTTATTTCTAGAGTTTAAATTTATTTGATATGGTTAGATAAGTGAATTTAAAGGTAATACATATATTTATAGTTTATTGTGAATTTTAAGTTTGTAAATGTGTCTTTTTTAATTATTAAATTATATATATATCATATAATATAAGTAATTAAGTATAATTATAAATCAATAAGAGCAACACTTCAAAAATTTGGGTTCATTTTTAATTTCAAAATTTAAAATATGTTAAATGGAATATATACTTTGATGCTGTCAAATTAGTATATATATATATTTCTCTAACATTTATATAATAGAAATTTATTATTATTAATTATACTATATGTGTTTGTGTCCCATACAAAATAGTCTTCTGCATCCGCCACTGCGTATAGGCAACTAAATGTATAAATTACTTGGCTTCTATTATTGAATATACACACTTTTGTACAATATTTCACGCTTCTCAAATCTCTACACTGATGGGTCTCCTCCTGCCATAAGATAAGCCATTGTTACTACAGGTTCTTATATTTTTTCATACACTGCCATAACATCAGCCATAGTACATATGACAAAAGAGAAACATAGACTGATCTTGGTATCATCTTTACTCTGCAGCTTGGAGAACAGATCCATTTGGAGAGCATATATTCACAGAAGGGTCACCTCGGAAGCTAGCTGATCCGTTCGACTATGGTGGAGGTCTTGTGAATCCTGAGAAAGCTGCAAATCTCGGTCTTGTATCTTCTTTATGACTTAGGAATATAATCGAAGACTATGTACTCTATGTGCTCTGTTGGTTACATCGAGACATCAATCTCTCAGCTTGTCGGTAAAGGAACAGTCTGTTCAAATCCCAAACAATCTGTTCTTGATTTCAACTTACCTTCCCTCACAATTCCAAACCTCAAAGATGAAGTTACTCTCACCAAAACCCTAACTAACGTTGGACCACTTGAGTCGGTTTATAACGTAACAGGAGAGCCACCATATATCCGGCATCCAAGTTACTGTGACCCCGGAGACGCTAGTGTTCAACTCTACAATCAAACTAGATTCTTTTAAAGTCAGAGTCTCGACCACACACAAAATCAACACAGGTTATCCTGGAGCGACTCTCTGCATAATGTCACCATTCCTTTGTCTGTGAGAACGCAACTTCTTCCTAATTACTACTACGATGAGAATTGAACAAACAAAACCTAATCATTTGTATCTTGTTGTGGAGTTTGTACTAGATATTGATGGAAGCGAATGTGTTTTTATTTTTACATCAAATTTGAGTTTGTACTAACCACTCTCGTTCACCCCCTCTTAATAAACCAATCAAAACACAACAAACTGCCATTTCATGTTATATTTATAAAATAAATCAAAACTAAAATAAAAAGACAAAATTAATGAAACTAATTCTGTAGATTTTTATTAAGAAAATTATGTTGGTTTAGGTTTATAAAATAATGATTAGAGTTTAGATTTTACAATTACACGAAATCATATGTCGGTCTGGGTTTACAAAAAAGTGGTTAGGGTTTAGTTTTTAAAATTAAACAAAATTATGTGTCGGTTTGGGTTTACAAAAGAGTGGTTAGAGTTTAGGGTTTAGGTTTTACAATTAAATGAAATTATATGTCAGTTTTGGATTTACAAAAGAGTGGTTAAAGTTTAGGGTTTAGATTTTACAATTAAACGACATTATATGTCGGTTTGGGTTTACAAAAGAGTGGTTAGGGTTTACATTTTACAATTAAACAAAATTATATGTCGGTGTGGATTTATAAAATATAGTGGTTAGTGTTTAGATTTTACAATTAAAGAAAATTGTATTTTAATTTGGGTTTATAAGAAGAGTGATTTGAGTTTAGATGTTATAATTTAAAATTATAATATAATGTTTAGAATTAATAATTTTAAAATTAATTGATATACAGAATTTATTTTCTTAATTAATAATTTGTTTTCTTAACTAACTATGAATGGGTGAATAAGAAAGGTTCATCCCTAGGGGTAAACCCAAGAATTGTCCTATAAAAATTCAATAAAAAATAAATTTTTTTCAAAAATATTAAAAAATAAACTGGACCAAGCTATACACAATTTCTTTGGTTCAATAAAATATTTAATGTCCCATTTGCCATCTGTAACCATGTCCCACATCGAAAGAAGCAAAAGACGACAAAGCTACATATATAGAGAGAAGAGGCATCATATGTCGCCGAGCTTGGTAACGTGAGCTTGTAATCCGAGTGGAGGCTTTAAGGGTAATGGTACGGTTATGTGGTATTAAGGGGTCGGGCTCGAGATTGATTGACCCGCCCAATTCAAGTTGATTTCTGGCAGTGCATTGTCTACGGTCTAGCTTTCCGAGTCCTATATGTGACTCCTTGATTGGATCACACAACTAGGCCATCACCTTTTCATTTTTTTCCCTAATTAGCTTCCTTGGAAAACAAGTAAATCCATATTACACTTTGGCCCTGTTCGTTTATGTGTCGCTGGTTTCAGCGACCAACGACACTAGTTGTTGTTTGTTTTCATGTTTCTGAATTATGTCGCTAAATCAGCGACTGTCGCAATATTTTTCGTTTTCTTGTCGCATAATACTGTCGCTAAATCAGTGACTGTCGCTAAAATTTGTCGCTATATCGTTCGTTTGGCTGTCGCTAGAGACTATGATTTTTTTTTTTTAAAGTTTTTTACCTTTAAATGTATAATAAATATGAAAATTAAGGAAATAAGTTGTAATTAATAAATTCTAATACAAATAATTACATAACTATTATTCTCATAAAAAAAGAAAATTTCAAGCTAAATTTTTTTAGTAAGGCAATTGACGTCCACTACCAATCTGACCGGTGATAGTATTACGCAACCCTTCCATTGCTCTGTCTCCAGTAGGTTCATATGGAGTGTATCCACCATGATGATGATGATGATCATCATCATCATCTTCATCATCACCATCTTCATTGTCATGAATATGATTTTCTTGTGTTCTTTGCCAACATATAAAATCATTATCCTCTCGATGTGATTCACGTATGAAGTTGTGTAGTGCCATGGTTGTTGTCACAATCTTGATCCACTTAGCCAACCCATACTTAGGATGCTTACGATCTAAGATTCTCCATTTTGCTTTCCAAACTCCAAAAGTCCTCTCAATCACTGATCGTAGTCCTGAATGTTTCCTGTTAAACAACTCTCGCGTGTTTTGTGGTGGTCTTCCTCTAGTAAACTGATCAAGGTGATATCTAACACTATGATGCGAGCCAAGATACCCTGTCCTTGTGGGATATCCAGAGTCAACCAAATAATACTTCCCATTTGGCGGTTGTGGAAAAGAAACTTCATTCTTCGCACAATAAGTTAACACATTTGTATCGTGTGCTCTACCTGGTACTCCAACATATGCATATATGAACTTCATATCGAAGTTACATATAGCAAGGATATTCATAGTTGGTTCCAATTTTCTTCCTCTGTAAGCTTCTGCATTTGTACTTGGAGGACGAACTGGGATGTGTGTTCCATCAAGTGCTCCAATGCAATCCTTAAAATATGGCCAATATCGATCATCATTTCTCAGAACTGAGCTTACCCTTGTGAATTCTCCTTCTCCCGGTTTTATCGTATCTGCTGCAAACTTCAGAATAACGCTTAAAACTTCATCAAGTTTCCTCTTCACTGTATCCAATGATATTTGATACCTTACAGCAATCTCTCTCACGGTTTTATCCTGACCAACCATCTCAAGAAACATAGCAACTGCTTCTTCAGTGTGAACATTGCAACCTCTATCTCTGTTCTCTTCTAAACCATATCTCGTAGTAAGCATCCTGCATAATGCTTCAAACGTTCTTTGATTCATCCGTAGAATATCATAGCACTGTTGGTCTGATCCATGCATTAGTAGCTGAACATGACGCCATCCTCCTCCTCTATATGTTCTATGAATCAACCTCTCATTATTAAGCCTTTCTAACAACTTAACATCATCAAAATCATCATCGTCATCTTCCAACATCCATCTAAGCATCTACAAAACCATTATACATGTACAAAAAAAATCATGTAGCCATAAACCAAGAAAAAAAATCATGTAATCATAAACCAAGAAAAAAAATCATGTAGTCATAAACAAAAAAAAATTCATATAATCATAACCAATAGTCACAAATAAACAAGTTATGCAAATTTCATATAATCATAGCAAATTGATCAACAAATAAACAAGTTTAGTCATCAATACTTATTCCAGTCCTATGCTCCAAATAACTAATCTTATCCTCAATACTAAAAAAAGCAATGAAACCCTGTCGATTGGCGACATCAGCGAGAAGATGGTCAACCGAGGCTTTGTGGAAACGTGACCACATCCTCACTCCAGGCAACTCATTCAGAATCTCTACTACACGCACAACACTGCAACTATCATCACGCTCCAACATCTTCTCAACTAATTCATTCTTACGAGTAAGAATCAAGTTTCTTGAAGAAGAAGTCTTTGTAGCTATGTCAACCTCCTTCTGCTTTCTCTTTGATCTAGAACTTCCTACTCTAAACTGTGTTCCTACCACTGGTGGTGCCATACTTGTATCAACTGAATCTGCTTCATCACCATTTTCTGCATCCACTCTAGAATTTAAACTTGTTTCTCCTTGTTGGGCGCTCCATCCCTCTGCTCCAGTAACAATCACTGAACAAAACGCATCTCTAAAAACATCCTGGTTGGGCAGGAGTTTGTTCTTATACTTTACAGCATCAGGCCATTCCTATATAAAGAGAAACAAAGAGATAAGTTAGCTCAATTCACTTAAATATGTGGAGACTAGCGAGGCATAAATGAAACAATGATACATGTGAATAGTGAAGAAAGAAAGAGAGAGTGAAGTTACCTTAATTCGTTCATTCCACCAATCATCAGCCATGTCTATTCTTCCAAAAGCATCAAAGGTGATTCCAGTTCTGTTATGGAGCAAGATCTTATACCTAATGTATGATCTTCTACACACATCATACTTGTTTTTAAACCTAATCCATAAAAATTTCTTTTGGAATTTCTCTTCAAACTTCTTTGTGACATAATCCTTTCCAATCTGATTCAATCCTATCTTCGTTGTGTTCCCCATTCTTTTCTCAGTAGTATATAGTTGAAGAAAGTACCGACATTCCTCATCCGACCAACTCTATATTCAATCAAAACCAACCAAATTCAAACTTACATTTCTATAAAAACAGAAGAAAATATAACTTACATCATCATTGTTCATCTTGACAACCTTGGAATACATCAACAGATCAAATCACAGGCTATGCATAAACACAATAAGAATGATTCAGAATTATGTGTTTTTTGAAGTAAAAGCAATGTAATGTCATCAAAGAAACGAATCAACTTTACTTTGAAAATCAATCTCTATCGATCTAAAGCAAGAGAGAAACACAAGAGTTACATATAGAAAAAAAACTAGTGATAAGAGAAGAAGAAGCTGAAGTACTAAACACATTTAACAAGACATTAGTTTCACAAAACAACACAGGTTCCGAAACCACACATCAAAAATGAGAACGAAATGGACTAACCATGAGAACGTAGAGCTCATGATGATCGTAGAGCTCTTCCAACGAATGTGTACTCATTATAAAACATATAAGACCGAATTACAAATAAAAATCTGATTCAAGTAAGAATCATAACTAGTTTCAGCAAAGTTCAATGAATCATAAGCCTCATCAGAAATTAATAAATCAAACACACAGTTTCAGTAAAGAAAACTAAAACCCAATTCCCAGATCTTAGTAACAGTTCAAACCCTCCAACGAAATGACAAGCTTAAGCTTACAAAAGCTAGAAGCTTTCAAATCATTTTTGTTTGGAATCGATAAAGAGGAGAAGAATCGAAGAAGAGAAGAGAAGTAAGAGAGATTTATGAATCACCTGAGCTAAAGCTTGAAGTTGGTTCTTTGCGGCTTCAATATCCGACGAGACCGAGAGAAGATGAAATGAGAAGAGATGTAATTTGGGATTTTAGGGTTAATGTCTCTTTCTGATTTCACAAATATAACGAAGGTATTTTAGTAATTATATTAGTTTTTAAAATGCTGTCGCCGTGTTTTTGAATCCAGTCGCTATAAAAATCAGCTACTTGAAATTTCGATCGCTGATCTTTGGCGAAAGTCACTGCGACCGGTCGCTGGCGACAGACGCTGCGACTAATCACTGAACCAGCGACAAGCAAAAGAACAACTTTTAGTCGTTATCGCTGGTTTTTGTCGCCAGCGACTGGGAAACGAACATGCCCTTTATATTCATTGCTGGAAAAGGAAGTCTTCTTCTGACTTGTATAGGTTTCATCTGTTTGGAGGATGAGATCCACTACGTGTTTGGAGGTGGTATAGGTTACTTCCTGAATGAACAAATAGCCTACTTTTATTTCTATAATTTAAACTATTTAATTTATGTAACTTTGATTAATAATGGTGAAGTTTCTACTTTGCATATTTCTTTTCCCCAAATGTTCAGAGGGTTCTTGGGCTTGCCTGGTTGTTCTTCCCAGCAAAACGGAACAGAGGCCAGAGTGTGAATCGGAGAAGCAAACACACGTGGACTTGCAGGCGACGAAGTGTACAACAATGATCTCGACTTTGCAGCTAACACAAGTGCCAGCTTCGCCTTCTCTTCTTCCTTTGCTTCTCTCATTTCTGTTTTTCTCTTCTTTGTGTCTTTACTTGTTCTTCAGCTTAGAGTCTTTTAGGCTGTTTCTTTTTTAGGTAGTGGAAAGTGAAGAAAATATTAGACAATGCATTAAATATGTCGCAAATCATTTGTGATCAATTGATCATTGATGATCCACCGGTGGATTTTTTTACTGTCGACTGCTAACATAGACAACCTTTCAAATAAGTCAATACTCTTTTGTTAGAGGAAATTGCCAGACCACGTCACCACCAAATCCCTCTCTCACCAACTAAACTGTTATTATTTGTTTTCTTTTACTATTCAAAAAATAGATTGTCACTAAACTTGAAGAGTGTCATTCTCTTATGAATTTTTTTACAATATGTTATTGTTCTAACTAAACTAAGTGCACCACTATTAAATATTTACCCAACTGCTCAAAATTTGTCTATGATTCTCTTTTCTAGCGGTATGTAACAGTACTACAGTAAAATAAGCAACACTCGAAAATACCAACGCGCACCTAAACAATCTCTTGAGACTCTTCATGCAAAAGGCACGTGCGACTGTTCTTTTGACAATCTCTTCTTTAATAATCATTTTTATACTCATTGATATGATCATGAAACCATCCAAAACGACTCTTTAGCCTTGTTCAACACAAACGAAGTCAAAGATCAATTCTTACAGCCAAACTACTATTTGAGATACATTCTTATTTCACTTAGAGCATATCTCGAAGTGGAATCAGTGCAATCAGAGTTCATATGAAGGAGTTTTTCATTTTACAAATCAGATGAACTCATGGCTATGCGATTTGGACCTACAAACATTCAACGGAGGATTCCGAGCAGATCAGAAATATTCAAGGTATGAACGAAACATTTCTGAAATCTTGATCCACTACATAACTACGGAGAATTGGAATCACCTTAATATCAGTTCATATGTGAAAGATATAGATATTTCAAGTCAGTGAATCTATTCCAGTTCCAGTTTCACGTTTGAGCCAAAGATCGTGTTACACAGACCAACTCAGCAACAATTTCGACATGAAATAAGTTGGAGGATGTCGATGGATCTCGTATGTTTCCAACAAGTACAAGAAAACAAGATTTGGCCAACAAACCACAAAGATACGCTTCATTTGCCAAAGGAGGTCAATCTAGTTCTTCACCTGTCCAACTGGTTTAGGAGCTTCCAGAATTATGTTTGGCAACCAGGAGCTGTTTCTACTAAGACCAAGGTGAACAAATCATACAGCCCATGTTGTTTCTCATCAGCAAGTTGGAAAGAATCAAAGTCAAAGAAGATCAAGGATTTAATGGGTCAATTGAAGAGCTTATGGCCGAAGAGAGCATGAGAAACCCTATTGAGGATGTTGTCTATCAAGTCCAGTCCACTTTGAACCTAATACAAGCCCTAGAAAGCCCAAAATAATTACTTTATTTTGTGGTCTAAGAAGAGTGACGAAAATAAGAGATACATGCACCAAAAGTCACTTTGGAGGAAGGAAACATGCACCAAGAGTTTGGTCTTCATTCAACTTAGTATCTTTAATGTTTTTAATTTCAAGAATAAACAATACTTGGCTTTGTGACCAAGTTTTCTATCCCTATATAAACACATGTAATCTTATTTGAGAAAATCATTCAATCAAGAAATCTTTTGTCTTTTATTTGAGAGTGGTAAACTCCTTTGTTCCTTTGGAACTAGTTCTTTCTCCTTGGTGGGTTACATCAAAGAGTTCTCCTTGGTGGGTTACATCAAAGAGTTTTGGTATATCAAGTGATTCCGCTGCACTTGACGTTGCCATTCACTAGCTGAGGATTGAAGAGTCGTTATAAGAGAGTCTAGGGCACAAGGATTTTCGGGATTCGTCTCACGCCTTGTCATCTGTCTCCGCGAAGCTTCTATCTAAAGTTCCACCGCCTTGCTTTGTTTGGTTTGTTTTAAGAGAATTTGGGGCATAAGGATTTTCGAGTTTATCTCACGCCTTATCATCCAGCTTCGCGAGCCATCAGAGTTCTAGGATTATCAGTCTACCTACCTTAGAGCGTTGATTCCTTGGGAGGATCACATCACTCATGCTATTGATCACAAACTGCTTGAGCGCTTGTGATATACTCTACTACATTTAAGAAAAATTTGTATACATTTAAGGAATTATGTAGCTGACGTGAAAATAATTTGCCGACAAATGACTTTATTATGATTAAAGAGTTAAAAAAGAAAGCCCAAGTGAAGCAAGCTGATCCATTCGACTACGGTGGAGGCCTTGTGAATCCAGAGAAAGGTACAAAACCTGGTCTTGTATATGACTTGGGACTCGTAGACTATGTACTCTACATGTCCTCTGTTGGTTACAACTACACATCAATCTCTGAGCTTTGTCGGTAAAGGAACAGTCTGTTCAAATCCCAAACCATTTGTTCTTGATTTCAACTTACCTTCCATCAAAATCCCCAACCTCAAAGATGAAGTTACTCTCACCAGAACCCTCACTAACGTTGGACCACTTGAGTCGGTCTGTAAAGTAACGGTAGAGCCGGCATTGAGCATCCAAGTAACTGTGATCCCGGAGATGTTAGTGTTCAATCTACTACCAAACGGGCTTCTTTTAACACAGGTTACTACTTTGGAAGCTTGACTTGGAATGGCTCTCTGCATAATGTAACCATTCCTTTGTCTGTGCGAACGCAAATTCTGCCTTACTACTACGATGAAAATTAAACAAACAAAAAACATAACACTAACCATTTGTATCTTGTTGTGGAGTTTGTGAATGTGATATAATTTTATATCAGATTTGAGCGGACAAAATTCAATAAAAACTGGAAGCTACACATTTTCTTTGGTTCATTATAAAATTTAGAAGTACATTTAATATAAAACTTGTAATTTTCAATTGATAATTATATTGTATTCGTCAATCGTCATTAGTTGTTCCCAAATAAATATAATATATTAAGAAAGGGGAAATTAATAGGGTTAAATAATAAAAACTTATATACATGTCCCACATCGAAAGAAGCAAAAGACGACACAGCTACATATATACAGAGAAGAGGCATCATCTGTCGCCGATCTTGGTAACGTGAGCTTGTAATCCTAGTGGAGGCTTAAAGGGTAATGGTACGGTTATGTGGTATTCAGGGGTCGGGCTCGGGATTGATTGGTCCGCCCTATTCAAGTCGGTTTCTGGCAGTGGATTGTTTACGGTATATCTTTCTGAGTCCTATGTGGCTTCTTGAGATGATCACACAACTAGGCCATTACCTTTTTATTTTTTCCTTAAAATTAGCTTTCTTGGAAAACAAGTAATCGGATATTACGGTCTAGCTTCCGAGTCCTATGTGACTTCTTGAATGGATCACTACTAGGCCATTACCTTTTTATTTTTATAAAATTTAGTATTAAAAATCATTGTAAAAAAATCAAAATGAATAATTTTTGTTTATATAATTCTAATAGGATTCAGCTTAAACAATAACTCTTGTATTGCGCTTTCAGCTTCCTAGTATACACATATGACATATGTGATATGTATCATTATATTTCTTTGATTGTATTAAAGAAAAAAAAGGAGATTTACACATGTGCCATATATTTTAGGTAATATTACTAGAACCATACAAACCTTTTTTTTATTACTATCATATTTTAGCTCCATTTTCTATATCTAGTTTATCCTTGTTGCACCTTATAGAAAAAACCATAATTACAAAGAATGTCATTGTCACGTTAGACAAATCGCGTCGCCACATCAGAAATCGCTGACGTGTAATGAATAACTCAGCCGTAAAGCGCTACATCGGTAATGACGGCTGAGTTATGGTATGTTGTGGCTGATTTATGGAAAATGACTGATTTATGAGCAGACGGCTGACTTACGAGCATAACTCAGCCTGTAGTTATGACTGACTTAATGAAATTTGTCTAAGTTAAGAGAAAACGACTCGACTGAGTTATGAGCATAACTCAGCCATAAGTACGGCTGAGTTTTTACCCCATGGTTGAGTTGACAAAAAATTTGGCTGAGTTAATACTTCAACACGGCTGAATTAACTTTCTCCGGCTAGCTGAGTTATTAACAACGATTTACTTATCAGATGTCGTGACGGCTGAGTTATGATTAAATATTATAACTCAGCCGTATGAGCTGACTTATCAGAAAACTCAGCCATTTTACGGATGACTTAGTAGCAAAAGTTTAATTACTGGAATATCATTTAGTTACGGGTCTTACGACCGACTTATTAAACATCTGAGTTAAGATTTTCAGTTGAGTTATGACATTAGACGGCTGAGTTTGGCAGCCGTTTTTTTTGTTTTTAATTGCTATAATAGTATTCATGTTGCGACTGATTTATATTTTTGTTTGATGGCTGATTTACATGTTCGTTTGGTGGTTGACTTGCCACTTCGGATGCATCATTCTATGTCATGAGCTTCTAAGGAAATACGAAACGTCTTTTTTTCGACTCTTACTCTTCACCTGGTTCAAAAGTGAAAGATTTACATGCTCTTCACCTTGTTCTTCACATCAACAGAGATATCCATAACTTCATTTTCCTCATTCTTTTTCATTTTCGTTCATGGATCCAGTTCTGGTAATTATTATTTCCAGTAATTGGGTAAAGATACACAAATATATATTTAACACCGATGATAGAGGGTGTAGAGTTGTGCAGATAGATGCGGAAACAACGCACGACAAGCTTGTGAAATTGGTTCTCGATGACTACGGATTGAATGTGTTGAGCCATCAGCTAAAGTTGAGCTACATGTTCTCGAACAAGGTTTATATACAGCCGAGATTCATATAACTCAATCGTCATATGAATCTACGAGACCTTTCGTTTTCCTTTAAGTGTTATAAATCAGCCGTCAAGTAATAAAATTCAGTCATTTACTTCTTGTTTATTTTCTGTTATAAATCAGCCACAAAAATTCAGCCATTTATTTCCAATTTATTTCTTGTTATAAGTCAGTTATGAAGCATTGTAACTCAGTCGTTAGATGAATCTACGAGACCTTTTGTTTTCTCTTAAATATTATAACTCAGCCGTGAAGTAATATAAATCAGACATGTACTTTCAGTTTATTTCTTGTTACAAGACTTTTCGTTTTTCATTGAATGTTATAACTTAGCCATCAAGTACTAAAATTCAGCTGTTTACTTTCAGTTTATTTCTTGTTATAAGTCAGCCACGAAGCATTATAACTCAGCCGTCATATGAATCTACGAGAATTTTCGTTGTCTCTTGAGTATTATAATTTAGCCGTCAAATGATAAAATTCAGCTGTTTACTTTCAGTTTATTTTTTTGTTATAAGTCATTCACGAAACATTATAACTCAGCTGTCGTTGGAATAGTTTACTAATATGTATTTATTTTTAAAACTAAAAGTAAAAATTTAACCGAGGGTGATAATTGTAATCACACACGAAGCACTAAATATATAAATAATTTTTAGAAAATGTAGAACACATCAGTAATATTTTTAGGTTTGTATAATATTTGAGTAATTTTTCCTAAAAAAAACTAGTTAATTATTTTCTTCTGAACGTGTACATATACTTTTCCTCGTCGTAAGGCCAAAACCCTGCTTCTAACTAAAATAACTTAACAACGTTACATAATAGCAAGGAAATAAAACACATGTGTGCAAAAGAGCGTCGACCTGAGTCTAAGAGATCTGACAAATAACAAAAAGCTGCTAACTTTGCTTACATAACATCATCATCTCAATTTATACATATTCCTTTCCGTGAGTTTTAGTCTCTTGTTTACTCATGTTGCAATGTGTCCCTTCTCCTATCTCCAAAGCTTTCATCTATCTCTCCCTCTCTCTCTATATATATATATAGATTCCTAGATCGTGTATATACAGATTCAATCTAGTAACTCTATGTTCTTTTCCAAAATCTTTGATTGTTGTCGTAGATGTCTTCCTTGATAGTGAAAAGTCTCTGGTCCATTGTCTCTATCATTACAAGAATCTTCTCCTTCCGAAGACGCCGTCATGTGTCTAATCCAAGAACCACCACACATATAAGCTACTTCAGGATGTCTAAGAAACGTCCACTCTCTTTGCAGGTTATTTATTCTTTCTTTGAATAGCCACCTCGTTGTTGCCTAACCGCAGCCACAATCATAGGGCATGCATGATCATTGGTTTTTTTTTTCTTATTAAAAACAATTATTGATATATTTACTGTTATTATATGATAAAAATCATAAAATGCATAATGTAATAAAACATTAAGATGTGGTTATAGTAAGGAAAAAAACTATGACATTTATTTAGTCCAAAAATACATCATCTTTGAATTATTGGTGCATTTCAATCGGTGACTTAACAATTGCAAATGGACGTTATAAAATCAATTAACAGTGTTAAATAGGGTATATATGTAGGTTTTTGTCCTATATGAATGTGGAAAAATTGTCAAAATATCCAATTACGACGTTTCTCATAACTCATAAGAAACCTAAGGGCATCATTTGTGGGAGTTGCCCACGTTGGTGTTTTTATTAAATAAATAATTAAAAGAAGAGAAGAAAAAAAATAGGATTGGTTGAATACCGTAAGAAACGTTGCTTATGTGAAAATAGACATATATCATTTTCTTATTGGTATTAATATTTAAAAAATAGAAAAATGTACAATAAAAATAGTTTTTTTTAGTTGTTGTGAGAAACGATTCATCGTTGCTCTGTTAAAGATGGTCTAATGTTTTTAATTTTGACATATGTGTCACATGGACTACTAGACGGTTGAGCTTAAGGTAAGAATGTGTTGTACAGGTTGCGTTAGGATCGTTAAGAACGCAATCTCCAAGCTCCGAGGTAACTACATATATATATGTATATATGATCAAGAATTGATCTGGTGAAAGATATAATGAATTTGATTATTATTACAGGAGTTGATTCAGTGGAGGTGGAGAGAGAGCTAGGAAGAGTGAGAGTGGTGGGTTACGTTGACAGAAACAAAGTACTCAAAGCCGTGAGGCGAGCCGGGAAGAGAGCTGAGTTTTGGCCATACCCTGAGCCTCCACTTTACTTCACATCTACTCAAAACTATTTCGTAGATCCTTCCAAAGAGTTTAAAGAGAGCTATAACTATTATAGACATGGCTATAATGGTACAGAGCAACATGGTAATATCCCCGTAGGTTCTCGTGGAGACGACAGAGTTAGTAATATGTTTAATGACGATAACGTCAATGCATGCTGTCTCATGTAATTTAACTACGTAACAATAACATAACTAACTCTGTTATATCATACTGTATTGTATATATGGTTATACACGTACTTTTGAAAGAATAAAACTAATAAGAGAAGTCTGATGTTCTCGATCTATTTCTTATAAATATTGTATTAAATAAATTTATTAACGCCTTCTCAACTATCAGCGAGAAATGTCGATGGTCGTCGTTGCAATTCATCTTGAACAAAAACTCATTGATGCAACCTTGTCACCGAGAGAGAAGGAAAATGACATGAAGAATAATAGATTGTCAAGGAAAAAAACTAAGGATTTGAAAATTCTGTAAATTTGACGCAGTTTTCTCTAGTTATTACTGTACTAATTGATAAAGGAAAGGTTTCATGCAAAAAATGGAAATATTTTTACTTAAAAAGAAAAAAGGGAAAAATTACTAATAAACAGTAGTAACGAGATATAAAACAGATTCGATATTTCTCTAAGATAGATTTAGTCAATATGCTTTTGCGGTCATGTGTTAGTATGGTGTCCCGGTGGTACGCAAGGGCTCTATTCCCGACGGCAACAATCTCTAGCCGGATCGCTTTGTCTTCTGTGTACATTAACAAGCGGAAAGAAGATCAATACAGGAGGAGGAGCACGAAAGTAGTAGGAGAGACATGTAGTATTGTTCTTCCGTTTGCAATAACTCGCGGAAGAAAGATCCATACCATGTCAGAGGATGAGGAATGGTGGGAGAAAATAGAAGAAAGTCCTCCCTTCGATGAATTGATGCTGGACTCGGTTGTAGATGTCTCTACTGACTCTACCGAGTATAGCAAAGTCAAACCTTGGCAGACTCTTACACAAAAATCATGGGGCGGCTCTGGTATGTGACTAAATACTTATCTCAACGCTCACATCATTTTTTTTTTTTTTTATTTGGCTTGAAATTGATGTTGTAGGATTTGCAATCGCCGGAAAGAAAATTCTTACGAACGCTCATGTGGTCGAACCAATGAATGATAACACTTCCGTGCATGTCAAACGACATGACTCTCAAATCAAATACAAAGCAAAAGTTCAAAAGATTTCACATGAATGTGATTTGGCTATCTTAGAGATTGATAGCGACAAGTTTTGGGAGGGTGTGAATCCCTTGGAGCTCGGAGACGTACCACCTCTCCATGAAATTGTATATGTTGTTGGTTACCCAGAAGGTATTTTCTTGACAATGTTTCAAATTGTCCTAAAGAATATATATGCATGGCAATAGAAGAGACATCGAAGTTTGCTCAAGTTTCCTATGGTCTTATAATTCGTCTTCCAATATACATAAAAATTATGCTAAATGATACTAATTTATTCAACTTTGGTTACTAGCTAGAACTAATGTGCTCAAGTGCAGGAGTTGGAAAAAATAAAATACGGTTAGTGTGACAGCAATCTGCTATCAATACAAATTATCGTATAAGTAGTAGTAATATGAGAATAGAAGAGAGATAGGTGTGTGCTATCAGGTTTCTATATTCCTAGCTGTGAGTTCCATTATCTAAGAAATAATCATATGCTTCAATACGTTTATAAAATTATATATAAATCGATTTTTTTTTTTTTGATAATTTATGAAACTCTCTAATTATGCTTCCATTACTATATTTTATCTGCTCAAATGTAGCCGGTGACATGATATGTGTTGCAAAAGGTTTTGTAACTGGAGTTGACACTACAGAATACATTCAAAGTTCCACGAAACTACTGACAATAGAAATTGATGGAACTATCAACCATGGAAATAGTGGTGGCCCTGTTATTACGGGAAACAAAGTCCTTGGTGTAGCATTTGAAAGTACTAAATGTGAGAAAAGAAAAGGGTAAGTTAAAACCTTAAATCATGGATATTAGTGTTGCGTATATTTGTGATCAAGAGGTGCAAGTGCAACCTTAAACTTTTGCATATTTTACACTGTTTTTTCGGTGCTCTTTGGTTTTCACATGCATATATTTATCCTGACGTTTTATTTTCAGGACTCACGGTTTTGTAATCGCAACACCAATAATTAGGCATTTCATAGCTAGTGCAGAAGAAAGCTCCCAAAACGCCGTTTTTGGCTCACTACTTCTATCATCTCAATCTCTCGAAAATGATCACATCCGTAATCATTTTAAAATGAGTCCTCAAACAACAGGAACCCTTATAAACAAAATAAATTCGTCGTCGGGGGCTCACAAAATTCTGAAGAAGAATGACATCATTCTCTCAATTGATGGTGTTCCAATAGGAAATGATGCGAAAGGTAATAATGGAACTAAATCTATTTTTTTCGGGTAAATGTTTTCGATGTTTACCTATAAAGTGAGGGTATGTTTGATGCAGTTCCTTTACGAAATGGGAAACGAATAAGTTTCAATCATTTGGTCTCTATGAAGAAACCATATGAAAAAAATCTTAATAAAGGTTCTAAGGAAGGTAAAGGAGCATGAGTACAATATCAGTCTAAAGCCGGTAAGTCCTCATTTGTTATCAAAATTTCATGCACTTCTTTCCAAATTATTGGCTATATATGTTGATTCACGTTTTTGAAATATGTTTTATTATGATGGTTAGGTGAGACCACACATTACAGTGCAACAATATTATAACCTTCCAAGTTATTACATATTCGGTGGTTTTGTTTTTGTGCCTCTTACTAAATCTTACATTGATGATTTGAGCTATATGTGTGCATGTGTATTACATGATGAGTACAAAATTACCGATAAGCAGCATGTCATAATCTCTCAGGTATGCTTTTTCTTTGTCCACAATACTGATTTTGTTTTCAAACTCAATGCCAATTTGAATATTTGTTTATTGGAAACAGTGAGGATAATTATATAGTTGAGCTACTAGTTCTTTTGTCTTAAATGAGAGCAATGCAAGATTGCAAGTATAGCGAATAAATAATAAATCTTTTTTTTTTAATATATTTTAGGTAATGTCAGATGACATTAACCAAGGATACGGTGATTTCAAAGATTTACGGGTAATTTATATATGAGACTTACTTTGATGCATCATGAATGAATCCCAAACACCATTAATTTATTAATCTGTCTTGAGAAACACATAGCTTTGTTTTCGCTAAAAATAAAATATATTTGTGGTGGGAACAGGTGAAGAAAGTTAACGGAGTGAAAGTAAAGAATTTTAAACACTTGTGTGAACTAATCGAGGGATGTTGTAGCGAAGATCTGAGGATGGACTTGGAAAATGACAAAGTTATGGTCCTCAACTATGAATCTGCTAAAAAAGCAACATTTGAGATCTTGGAACGTCACAATATAAAGTCGGCTTGGGCCATATATTGAGTAGTTTTCCGATCTGCATGCAACTTTATAATCCCATCAAAGATTGATGTTTTGATATTATCACACATATTAAGAAAAAGTTTAACTTTTATTTATAAATTAATTTATAATTATTTTTTGATAGATAGAGAAATTATATACCATTAGATAAATGACATGTGTGAAAAAGCATAAAGTAGTATAATTGTTTTAGTTTTTTAATCTATAAAATCAATTTTTGAGAGACAAAAATAAATCCTAAAACATCAATTTATTAGGGAACATCAATCTATTAGAGAGTTGGCTTCATTTGCTGCTTCATCCCACGTTCAAAAAGATACTAGGATTGTTTGGGAATTGGGATTCAACTTAATTTGAAGAATCTTTTGCTTTTGTATAAAAACAATTTTTTTTTAAAATAACTTCGGGCGAATAGTTTAACTAGCTAGTTCCTAATTTCCTACCAATCTGATAAGGTCCACTTTCTCTAGTAGAGCTTTCCATATCTTAAGACACACGCCTCATCGTTGCATGTTTTCCAATAGCTTCATATGTAATATGTAAACGCAGCGAATGATTGAAAGGGGCTTCTTCTAGGTTTTTTTTTACTAATTCAATGCCTATGTGATTTGTCCAAACTTCAAAGAAAAAAAAGTAAGGTTCCTTGTAGAAAAAGTAAACAATTTTCTCTACGACACGATAAAGGAAAGTTCTGAAGAGAAAAAAAATGGAAAGCCTTTAATTAAAGAAGAACTTCCTATTTAAACAGTAGCATCAACAAGGTGTTCGAGTTTCCAATAAGCTTGATATGGTTTTCCGGTCGTGTGTTGTTACGGTGGGCCGGCACTCAGCTAGGGTTCCTAGTTTACTCTCTTCTCTTTTCTTTTATCCAATTTGCAATAATGCGCTAACCAATACAGCAACGGCCAGCCGAGTTTCTAGATACAACGTTCTATACAGGAAGAGAACGGTGGCAGCGGAGAGGGGTTTGGTTCTTTCATATGCAGTAACTGGCCGAAGAAAGATCCATACAAAGCAGGAAGGTGATAAGAAGATAGAACGGTGGAATAAAATAGAAGAAAGTTGTCCGATTGATGAACTGATATTGGACTCGGTTGTAGAGGTATCCTCTACCTCTACCGTGTACAGCAAATCCAAACCTTGGGAGACTCTAGACGAAAAATCATCCAAAGGCTCTGGTATGTGACTAAACTTATCTCGAAGCTCACATCAAGGTTGGTTAATGTATATGGGATAGTTTGGCTTGAAATATTGATGTTGTAGGATTTGTAATCGCGGGAAAGAAAATTCTTACGAACGCTCATGTGGTGAGGGCAATGAATGATCACACATCCGTGAACGTCAAAAAACATGGCTCTCCAATCAATTACAAAGCAAAAGTTCAAAAGATTTCACATGAATGTGATTTGGCTATCTTGAAGATCGATAGCGACAAGTTTTGGGATGGTATGAATCCCTTAAAGCTCGGAGATATACCACCACTCGGAGAAGTTGTGTCTGTTGTTGGTTATTTAAAAGGTATTTACTTGACAATGATTCAAATTATCGTCCGAGTATAAAGCATGTGAATAGAGTAGAGAGATAGATGTGGCTCATGTTTCTTATTATCTTATAATTCATTTTGCAATATACCAAAAAAAATTATGTTAAATGACGAATTTTATTTATTTATTATGATTTGGTTACTAGAATTAATATGCTCAAGTGCAGGTGGTGAAAATATCTGCGTTACAAAAGGTCTCGTACTTAGAGTTGAAACTAAAAAATACGATCACAGTGACAAGGATCTGCTATCGATACAAATTGATGCAAGTATCGACCATGGAAATACTGGGGGCCCGGTAATTATGGGAAACAAAGTCGTTGGTGTAGCATATGCATTTTACTCTACTAAGAACTCAGGGTAAGTTAAAAGTTGAAAGCTCTTAAAACTGTAAATCTTTGATAAATTGATTTGCATACATTTGTATCAAGAAGTGAGTGAAACTCTTTAAAAACAAATTTCTCTGGTTTCTACATGCAGTTTTGTGATCCCAACTCCAATAATTAAGCATTTTATAACTGGTGTTCAAGAAAGCAGACAATATTCTGGTTTCGGCTCATTGGATCTATCATATCAGTCTCCTGAAAATGTTCACATCCGTAATCATTATAAGATGAGCCCTGAAATGATAGGAATTTAACATGGTTCCCCCCAGCCCCAGGAGATTAGTCTTTGGGCCTAGGAAGCCACTCATGAGTTATCAAAAAAAAAAAAAAAATGAAAGGAATTCTTATAAACAAAGTATATTCGTCGTCGGGGGCACACAAGATTTTGAGAAAATATGACATCATTCTTGCAATTGATGGTGTTCCAATAGGAAATGATGAGAAAGGTACGTAATAT
The DNA here is from genome assembly GCF_000633955.1 of Camelina sativa. NCBI lineage: Eukaryota > Viridiplantae > Streptophyta > Magnoliopsida > Brassicales > Brassicaceae > Camelina > Camelina sativa. The sequence continues at coordinate 18,205,136 of NC_025697.1, forward strand.
AATTGTACTAATGTTCTCCTATGTTGTTTACTTGTGAAGTGAGTTTTGTTTGATGCAGTTCCTTTCCAAAACAAAAATCGGATAAATTTCTCCCACCTGGTTTCTTGTGAAAAGGCCTTAGTTAAAGTTTTACGAAAGGGAAAAGAGCATGAGTACAATATCACTCTTAAACCGGTAAATTTTGTTTAGCACTTTCTAATTTGTTTGGCTCTGCTCTATCATTCACATTTTTTTCCGAACTACTTTTTATTGTACACACAGGTGAAACCAAACGTTAAAGTGCAACAATTTTATAATCTTCCAAGTTATTACATATTTGGGGTTTTTGTTTTTGTGCCCCTCACTAAAGCATATTTTGATGAGTACGGCCTTAGTGGGTGCAAATGTGCATTATATGATACGTACATAAAGGCTGGTGAACATCAACTAGTCATAATTTCCCAGGTTTGCTTCTTCTTTTGTCCACGATACCATTTGTTTTTTTTTTTCTTTTATTCAATTATGTCATTTTGAATCTGAGTGTGGTTGAGAGAATGAGATATGTTGAGCTACTAGGATGCTATTTTTTTAAACAATAAAAGCATATTAAGTATTTCGAGTTTAACTTAATAATGTCTTCTTTTTTTTTGAACACATTGTTCTTAGAGAAGTTGTTTCTTGCTGTAGATATTAGACGATGACATCAACAAAGAATATCAAAGTTTAGAAGATTTGCAGGTAAAATATTTGTTACTTGTTTTATGCAATTAATTATCATTTATAGGAAAATATAATAGTCGTGGTGGAAACAGGTGAAGAACGTGAACAGAGTGAAAATTAAGAATTTGAAGCATCTATGCGAGCTAGTAGAGAAATGTAGCACCAAAGATTTGAGGTTTGTCTTAGAAGATGATAACGTTATGGTCCTCAACACTGAATCTGCTAGAAAGGCAACGTTAAAGATCATGGAACGTCACAAAATAAAGTCGGTCATATCTAAGGACATTTGTCTTCCTATGTTGCTTGATGATCCGTTCAAAGACAATATGATCAACCTTCTTCTTTGGAGTATTCTTCCTATGTTAGATCTAGTACACAAGGATTGATTTCAAAAACAGTTACTAATATATGACTATATATGGAGAATAAAAGAAGGAAGACCATATATATGTTCAAATAGTCTTGTTGGAAATAAAAACCAAATCCGTGTGTACTGAACCGAAACTGAACAGAACCGAGAGGAACCGGAATCGAACTGAACTTAGACGTAAAAATCGAAGTTATACTACACTTAAGAATCAAAACAACTTGAAACCAAATTTGTACCAAACTGAAACCGAACCAAAACCAAATGGATGTCTGCACTACAATTATATATACCTAAAAATATTAGTTATTTTTAGACTGAATAATTAAACATTAATGGAGAAAATGAAAATATACGAATAACTTAACCAAAAAACCAAAAATATTCAAATACCCAAAACTTTTCGGTTACAGCTGAAACCAAAAAATATCCAAAAACAATTCGGTTTTAGAATGGCTTCTCATTCAAGATCCAAAACTGAAAGGAACGGAAATTCTAAAAACTGAATGATCTTAAAATTAGGATCCAAAACCGAATCGTACCAAACCGAATATCTCAATCCGAAAGACTAGATTGAATGTTGAAGAAAAAAATTGAAAAAAAAAACAGTAAAAGAAAGAGTTAGTTGTTTTCTAATTTTTGTGTACAATTACATTCTCTTATGACTTTTTAGGATAAATTGAAAAAAAATAGTAAAAGAAAGAGTTCGTTGTTTTCTAATTTTTGTGCACATTTACATTCTCTTATGACTTTCTAGTCTTACCATCCTCAAAAGGTGGTGCAGTAATAATGTAATATGCATGACAACAAGTTTTTTTTTTTTTTTGAATTTAATGTTAAATTATATTCAAAAAAAAAAATTAGAGTGTTACAACGAATGCATCGTTGATTTTGAACTTTAAAACTTAGCTATACAACCGAAAACAAACTTAACATAGAATCAAACACGAGATTGTAGCCAAAGTTGGAAACCCTCATCATAGCGACGATCTCTCAAACGACCTATAGCTAAAAGCTGGTCACGTATTTGTCTCTCCACCTATCCGATCAAATGCTCAACAGACTTCGGCGCATCTCCATGTCTTCTCTCATTGCGCTCTCGGCAGACCGCATACACCATCACTTGAAAAACATATCGAAGAAGAAAACCCTCAACCCGGGGCAGTTGAGGTTGCGAGATGTGAGCTATTAACGAAACCCAGACCGTTGTGTAGCTAGCCTTGAACGAACCTTTAGCCATTGCAGACCAAATAGCCGAGACGAAAGCACATGAGAAAAACAGATGGTCCCGAGTTTCCAGAGCAGAATTGCAGAATCCACAAGTCCCCACAGCCCCATTATTCCATAACACCATTCGAGCTCCAGTTGAAAGTCGATCTTGAACCGCCAACCACACACAAAAGGAATATTTGGGAATACAATGAGTAAACCAAACTCCCTTATGCCAAGAAACCAAACTACCTGCAGTTCGTATATGGTTCCAAGTATCCTTTGTTGAGAATCTTGGTCGAAAAACATCATTCCTCCCTCTCCAGAGTGTTCTATCCGCAGTCTCCACTCTTGCATCCCTCTTTGCAGACAGAGCTTGCTCCATGTCATTAAGCTGTTGTCCACAATGTCGACGCCTTCTCCTAAGGGTTCATGCTTCCGCTAAAGAACACTGTTTACCAATCCCCATATCAATAACCCCACGCTCACCAACCAACTCCATGAGACAACCCATATCCGACCATCGATCAAACCAGAAAGAAACAGTCTCCCCATTACCCACCTCTACCCTGCAAAAATCAGCAGCAACACCCCTGTATCGTAGCAGCTTTTTTCAAACCCAAGAACCTACACTTGTAGTATCCTGCACCGACCAGAAAGACTCCTGTTTCAACAGGTTCGAATGAACCCACTGAACACACAAAGAGCTACCATGCGACAAAACCTGCCCAATCAACTTCAAACAACTAACNAACTTCAAACAACTAACCACATTTGCTTCACTAAGAGATCTCAAACCTAGACCCCCTCTATTTTGGGTTTACAGACCACCTCCCACGAGACTTTTGCCTTTTTAGGATTCATATCTGGCCCGACCAAAGGAAAGCCGCACACATCGAATCAATAGCATCCAAACAATGTTTAGAGTTTTCATTTTTCGACAGGGTATCCCACGACTTGTTGACTATGGCCCTGTTTTTTTTCAAGTCGCTGGAGGAGCGACAGCGACATAGAAAATAGACAAGGAGAATCCTAGTGTTGTGAAGAAGAGTCGCTGTTATTGTGGGGAAGAGTCGCCGTACGGTTGAAATGAGCTGTCTTGACGGTCGCCGAAAAAAACGGCGATCCCTTTCTCTCTCCAACGACACTTTTTCTTACTGGAATGGACACATCTCGTCATCGTTTTTCCGTTGCCGTTGTCGTTTTCATTTATAATTCTGTTTGCCGTTGTCGTTTTCATCTGTCGCAATCGCTGGATGAGCGATTTGAAAAAGAACACGGCAAATGATGTATGGACCAAATATAATTCTCTCATCGATAAATGAAGTTTTTGAAAAGAAAAAAAGGAGGATCATTTTTTATGGTTTGAAATTAAACCAATCAGTTTGATCTATTTCTTGATTTCTATGTGAATTGCATGTTTATAACAATTGGGACAAAATTAAGCCAGATTGTAGTTTAATTAACTTAGATGGAGATCAAACACGTAGAACATATATATATATATATATATATGTTGTACTTAAAATACTTTTAACATGCAGAAAGAATGGCAGAGGAGATACCAAGATTTTACGAGTTCAAGCTGCTGTGTGGAATCCTAAAACTTGCTGGACTTTCTCCGGAATTCATTAGAACAAGCTCAAGTCCCAGCTTTTATTGAAGAGGCAAGAAAAAACAAAATTTGGTACAGTCTTAACAGGTGAAAGTCTTTATGGAGTTCGAGGGTTGTTCTATATGGATTGAATCCTTTGGTATCTCAATTTATACCATCCAATAGTCCAATACTAAGAAGAAGCTAAACAAGAATAGCAGAGAGAACTTGAAGAAAACATCTGTGATGCAGATGAAAGTTTGGGTTATGTATCTCTTTGCAAAGATGAAGACTTCTGTGATGCAAATGAAAGTTTGGGTTAAGTATCTCTTTACAACCCTGAGTATGTTAGATATTAGCAATGAGTTCCAAAAGGCTATAAACAGCACATCTTGATCCTTTGGCCCCTGTTTTTGTTCCTTTTTGTTGAAAACTAAAGATGAGCTTCTCTATTTCAGAGAAGGTGAAAGACTAGAATCTGATTAAATCAGACATAAATGTCTTAAATTAAAGATGTGAAGCAACATTGTTTATAGCTCAGGGGAGGGCAAAAATAGCCTTCAAAAAAGTGGAGAAACACAGATAATGTTCGAGAAAATTGCTAACCGAATCAGAAACGAAGCAACAAGAAAGAACCATCACAAAGTCTCAAGCAACCCAAACCTTATGTAGTGAGTTCCATAATGGCGGAAACAATATCTCCGTCATTAGCTTTAAGAGCCTTAACAGCCTTAGCCTTGGAGACACCAGCTTGAGTCATGACGAGATCAATGTCCTTAGCTTCAACACCAGTCTCATCAACATCTTCATCGTCATCCTCCTCTTGTGGAACAGAAGAGGATTCAGAAGCATCAGTGTTGGGGATCATGGAAGCAACGTCTGGCATCTTGAACCTCTGAGCAGCTTGTGCTTGTAACTGAGAGCTCATGTCATCAATCTTAGCCTCACCAAATATCACATAAGTCTCAGAATTAGGACTCTTGAAAACATCCGGCTTCGAGATCACAAACAACACCTAACCAATAACAAAAAACATACAGAATCAATACAATAATTGAAATATCGATTACAAGATTAGTGACTGGTTCTCCTACATTCTTTGATCTCTTGATAGTCACTCTGCTAACATCAGTGACTGGTTTCATCCCCAGTTTCAGCATAGCCTTTCGGCTCTTCTTCTCGCTTCTACTTTGCTTAGAACTCTCATTCTCACCAGCTCCTTCACATACACACAACAACAACAACAACTTCAAAACCCTAAAATTGTTAACCAAATCCACAAAATGATTCCCAAAACACAAAACTGATTCAATCACAACAAATCCACAAAATGATTCCGGAAACATCTCTTTAAGTCTATTAAACAAAAACAATCAAATCGAGAGAAAACAACATACCATCTGCAATCTCATCGTCGTCGTCATCAACATCATCGTCGTCTTCATCTCCATCTTTCACATCCTCAACAACAACATCGTTCTCCTTCTGCTCTCCACAACAACACAATCCCGAAAAAAAACAAATCATTCAAATCGAAACAAACCTTCGACTCGCTCAAAAATACATAAAAGAGAGAGAGAGAGAGAGAGAGAGAGAGAGAGAAAAGAAAATGAAACCTGGAGCTTCATCTGCTCTTTGATGGAATCCATAAGCTCCTCCTCGTTCACTTCCTCAATCACTGGACCTGGCATCTTCTTCTTCTTCTTATCTTCTTCTTCGGAGGAGAAACAAAAAAAAAAAAAAAAAAA